>NW_022589740.1:7592911-7607606 GCF_004348235.1 Phoca vitulina | reverse complement strand
TAAAACTAATGATGTAATGTATGGGGATTAACATAACAATAAAAAAATTAAAAAAAAATAGAATTATCTGACAAAGACTTTAAAGCAGCCATGATAAAAATGCTTCAATGAGAAATTAGAAACAAACTTGAAACACATAAAAAAATAGAAAGTAGCAAAAAAATAGGGGATATTAAGGGGAAACAAATGGAAATTTTAGAACTAAAAATTATAATAACAAATGAAAATCTCGGTGGATAGGTTCAAGAGCAGACTGGAAGGGACAGAGTAAAGAATCGATGAACTGGAAGAAATTACTCAGTTTGAAAAGCTGAAAATAATCTGGAAAAAAAAAGAGAACAAAGCTTTAGGAACTTGTGGAACTTTAGCAAAATACCTAAAATTCATGTTATTAGTCCTAGAAAGAGAAGAGAAAGATGATAAAGCTGAAAAATATTTGAAGAAATAGTGGCTGAAAACTTTCCACATTTGGCAAGAGACATAAACATACAGACTATGAAGTGAGCCTCTAACAAAATCCAAGGAAACTCATGCCAGGAAGCATTATAATTAAACTTCTGAGAGCTAAAGATAGAAAAAATTTTAAAGCAACCAGAGGAAAACAACATCTTACCTATAAGAATAAAATAATAGCACAATGGATTTTTCATAAGATACCTAGGGGGCCAGAAAGGAGTGGCACAGTATTTTTCAGATGCTTGAAGAAAAGTGATGTTAACTCAGAATCCTGTATCAGTGAAAGTAGTTTAGGAAATAGGGGTAAATTGAGACATTCTCAGATGAAGGAAAAGCGAGACAATAGAAATAATTTGTTCTCTGCAGACCTGTCTTTTAAAGAATGCCTAAAGGAAGAGGCTCAGGCTTTGTTAAGAACATTTAAAGACAGAATGTATTAGGCACTGTCACCTGGGCCAAGGAATAATGGTTGGGGTAAACAATAGACTAACGAAAAGTCTTGGTAATAAAGGTTGAGGAGTAAGATGCTTTAAGGAAAAAAGGCTTTATAAAGCTCTCACAAATTCCTAGGAACCAGAATGCCACACACATGCCCAAGTCTGGGTGCATATTCAGAAAAGACTTGAGAAGAATCTAAACTCTTACCTGTGGCTGAACTTCATGCTCTGTGCAAGCAGGATCTAAAGGGGAAAGCATAGTTGTGAACTGCTTGTCTGAGTGCTAAAGGCATGTCCTGGAACACATTCATAGTCCATCTGCAAAGACTGGGTTGTATGTGTGTGCATACACATACAGGCACACACACATGTACATAGACGTGTTTGTGTGTTCATACATTTGAAGAAACTTCTGTTGCATAATTAGCTGACCACTAAGCTAATGGAACAGAGGCTTCAGTATCACTCATAACAAAGAATACAAACTTTCAAAATTAGTTAAAGTCGTTAAGCTAACAATAGCTGTAATAACAATAAACCTAGGGACAGAGGAGCATCGTATTTCTAGAGTTGTCACATTATCATACTCAAATTTTCCTGCTTCCAACCAAAAATTAGAAGGCAGGCATGCAAAGAAATAAGAAAATATAGCCCATACACAAGGTAATTAATAGAAAACATTACAGAGGAGGGCCAGACATTTGGCTTACTAAACAAAGACTTTCAATTGACTATTTTAAATATGCCTACAGGAAACCATGAGGATGATGTTTCATCCAATAGAGAATATCAATAAAAAATAGAAATTATGAAAAAGAGCCAAAGAGAAATTCTGGAGTTGAAAAGTACAATAGTTGAAATTTCACTAGATGGAGTCAACAGATTGAGTAGGTAGAAGAAAGAATCTGTGAACTTGAAGATAAGATAATTAAAATTATCCAGTCTGAGAGCAGAAAGAAAAAAGAATGAAATAAAAATGAACAGTGCTTAAGAGACCTGTGGGATATCAACAACCATATTAACTATGCCTAATGTAAATCCTTGAAGGATGGGGCGCCTGGGTGGCTCAGTCATTAAGCGTCTGCCTTCAGCTCAGGCCATGATCCCCAGGTCTTGGGATCAAACCCTGCATCGGGCTTCTTGCTCAGTGGGAAGCTTGCTTCTCCCTTCTTACTCCCCATGCTTGTGTTCCCTCTCTTGCTGTGTCTCTCTCTGTCAAATAAATAAATAAAAATCTTAAAAAAAAATCCCTGAAGGAGAAGTGAGAGAGAAAAGGGCAAAAGGTACATTTGAAAAATAATGTCTAAAGACTATCCAAATTTGATGAAACATAAATTTATACATTCATTAAGCTCAATAAACTCCAGGTAGACTAATGCAGAGAATCTTACACCAAACCACATTGTAATTGAACTGTCAAAATACAAAGACAAAGGGAAAAATCTTTAAAAAATTAGGCAAGGGACTCATGTACATGGGATTCTCAATAAGGCTAACAGCTGATTTCTTACCAGAAACCATGGTGGACAATGGGCAGGGACATATTAAAAATGCTGAAAGAAAATCAATATCAAACAAGAATTCTGTGTCTGGCAAAAATGTGTTTCAAAAATAAAGGAGAAATTAAAACATTCCCAGGTAAATAGAAACTCAGAGTTTATCACCAGTAGATCTGTCCTATAAGAAATGCTAAAGAGAGTCATTCAGGCTGATATAAAATGATAGTAGTCAGTAACTCAAATCCAAACTAAGAAATAAAAACACTGGTAAAATAACTGTATGGGTAAATATAAAGGTCAGTATTAATGAATTTTGGTTTGTAACTCCTCTTTGACAAATCTTTCGAAAAGATCAAAATTACTATAACAAGGACCGACAGTAGGGACCTAACTATCCACCTTTCAGAAATAAGAGGTATTTTAAGAAAATATTGTTAATCATACACCAATATGTTAGGCAATCTACATACACATATCAAAACTGACTCAAGACAAAGCAGAAAATCTGAATAGACATATAACAAGTGAAAAGATTGAATCAGTGATGAAAACAAAAAACTTTCCACAAAGATGAGCCTAGATTCAGTTGGTTCCACTGGGGAATTCTACCTAATATCTTAAGAACAGTTAATATCTATCTTTCCAACACTCTTCCAAAATAAAAGGAGGGAACACTTACCCATTCGGTGATGCCAGTGTCACCATGATATCAAGGCCAGAAAAAGACATCACCAGAAAGGAAACTATAGACCAGTATCCATAATGAATACGGATGCAAAAATCCTCAGTAGAACACTAGCAAATGGAATCCAGTAGCATATTAAAAAGAATATACACCGTGACCAAATAGGGTTTATCCCAGGAATTCAAGGATGGTTTAACATATGAAACTCTATTGGTATTTACATCATTTTAATAGACTGAAAAAACTCACATGATCATCTTAGTTGATAGAAAGTATCTGCCAAAGTCCAATACCCTTTTATGATAAAAATATTACAGAAACTAGGAAAAGAAGGGAACTTCCTCAGCCTGATAGAGGGCATCTGTGCAAATACATAGCTAACATCATATTAATGATGAAAGATTGAAAGCTTTCTTCCTAATATCAGGAACAAGATATGGATATCCACTCTCACCACTTCTGTTAAGCATTATACTGTGAGGTCTCACCAGGACAGCTACACAAGGAAAAGAAATAAAAGGCACTCTGATTGGAAAGGAAGTAAAATTATCTCTACTCATAGATATCATGATTTTATATATCAAAATATTCACAAAATGTTATTAGAGATAGTAAATAAGTTCAGCAAAGTTGCAGCATACAAGATCAATATACAAAATCATTTGTATTTCTGTGCACTAGCAATGAACAACCAAAATGAAACTAACAATTCCATTTATAAGATCATCAGAAAGGGGGCGCCTGGGTGGCTCAGTCGTTAAACGTCTGCCTTTGGCTCAGGTCATGGTCCCAGGGTCCTGGGATCGAGCCCTGCATCGGGCTTCCTGCTCGGCAGGAAGCCTGCTTCTCCTTCTCCCACTCCCCCTGCTTGTGTTCCCCCTCTCTCTGTGTCTCTCTGTGTCAAATAAATAAAATCTTAAAAAAAAAAAAAGATTATCAGAAAGAATAAAATACTTAGGAAAAAATTTAACTAGGGAGGTCCAAGACTGGTACACGGAAAACTACAAAAGAAATTAATGAAGACGTAAATGAATGGGAAGACATTTGTGTTATGGGTTCAATATTAATATTAATTATTACTTAATTATTTAATATTGATTTTAATAATTAATATCAGTATTGTTGAGATGGCAATACTTCCCAAAGCAATCAATAAAGTGCAATCCTTATGAAAATTTCAACAGGTGTTTTTGAAAGAAATGGAAAATCTAATTCTAAAAGTCAGATGGAATTGCAAGAGGCCCAAAGAGTCAAAACAGTGTAGAAAAAGAAGAATGCAGTGGTCAATCCTCACTTCCTGATTTAGAAATGTATTCTTAAAACTACTGTAATCAAAACAGTGTGTCAGTGGTGTAGAAACAGAGCTTTAGATCAATGGAATGGAATTGAGAATCCAAAAATAAACCAATCCTCTATAATAAATTGATTCTCAACATGGGTGCCAAGCCCATTTAATGAGAAAGAACAATGTTTTTTTTTAAAGTGGTGGTGGGACAACTGGATATCCAGATGCAAAAGAATAAAATTAGATCATATACAAAATCAACTGAAAATGGATTAAAAATCTAAATGTAAAAACTAGAAATATAGAACTCTTAGAAGGAAATATAGGGATAAATCTTCATGAATTTGGATTAGGTATTTTTCTTAAAGATGACACCCAAAGCAGAAGCAACCAAAGAAAAAGTAGATAAATTGGATTTTATCAAAATTAAAAATTAAAAATTTTTGTTCATGAAATGGCATTATCAAGAAAGTAAAATATACCCTACAGAATGGGAGAAATTATTCACAAATCATTTACCTGATAAGGGTCTTAAGATCCATAATATATAAAGAACTCTTAAAATTCAGTAAGAGACAAATATAATGCAATTTAAAAACAGGTGAAGGATTTGTATTGACATTTTTCCAAAGAAGATATGCAAATGCAATAAGTGCATGAAAAGATGCTCAACGTTATTGGCTATCAGGTAAATGCAAATCAGTACTTCTATGAGATATACTTCATACTCACTGGGATGGCTATAATAAAAATGGTAAAAATTAACAAGCATTGGCAAAGGATGTGGATAAGCTGAAACCTCATACATTGCTTTTGAGAATGTAAAATGGTGTAGGTACTGTGGAAAACAATTTGGCAGTTCCTCAGAAATTTAAACATAGTTACTATATGACCCAGCAGTTAAACTCCTAGTTGTATACTTAAGAGAACTGAAAATAAATGTTTAGAAGAAGATTTTATATGAATGTTCATAGCAGTATTATTCATAATACTGCCCAAAATGAGAAGTCAAATACCCATCAACTGACAAATAGAGAAGTAAAGTGTGATCTATGTATGCAGTGGGCTGTTTCTCAGCCATAAAAAGAATGATATACTGATATGTGCCACAACATAGATAAACCTTGAAAACATACAGAGTGAAAGAAACAAATCACAAAAGACCACATATTGTATGATTCCATTTATATGAAGTATCTAGCATAGGCAAATCCATAGAGACAGAAAATTGGTGGTTACCAGGAGGTGTGTAAAGGAAAGGAGAGGGGGTGATCGTATAATGGGTAGGGGTATCTTTTTAGGGATGCTGAAACTGTTTTGGAATTAGGTTCTGGTGATGGTTGCACACATTGTGAATGAACTAAAAGTCACTGCATTATACACTTAAAAATGGTTAAAAGGGTGAATTTTACATTATGTGAATTTTACATCAATTTTGAAAAATGAAAGAGAAGATAAGGTGGCTTTGGAGTTCACCATCTCAGGCACCTGGAAAGAGAGAATAGCGTGCAGGGGTACGTGGGAAAACTTGTGGGCCCTGCCTGGAGGAAGTACACAGTGTCAATTCATATTCCATTAACTAGCATATAGTCACATGGCCACATCTCACTACAGAGTAAGTTGGGATACATGGTCTAGCCATGTGCCCCCCAAAAAGAGAAAATGAACTTTGCTGAGAGCCAGTGTTCTTCACCGTAGAAGTAGAATCTTAGGGAAGGGACTCATGAATTTACTAATTGAACTTCTGAGATGATTCTCATGCTTACTGATGTTTGATTGGCACTATTTTATTTTATTTTTAAAGATTTTATTTATTTATTTGAGAGAGAGAGAGAGAGAACACTAGTTGGGGGAAGGGGCAGAGAGAGAGGGAGAAGCCAACTTTCTGCTGAGCAGGGTGACTGCCGCCAGCCCAGGGGCTGGATCCCAGGACCTGGAGATCATGACCTGAGCCTAAGACAGACACTTAGCCAACTGAACCACTCAGGTGCCCCTGCTCGACACTATTTTATTTTATTTCTTTTCTTTTTTTTAAAATTTAAATTCAATTAGCCAACTTATAGTGCATCATTAGTTTCAGATGTAGTGTTCAGTAATTTATCAGTTTTGTATAACACCCAGTGCTCATCACATCACATGCCCTCCATAATGCCCATCACCCAATTACCCCATCCACCCCCCTCCCTCTAGCAACTCTCAGTTTGTTTCCTATGGTTAAGTGTCTCTCATGGTTTTTCTCCTCTGATGACTTCCCATTCTCTTTTCCCTCCTTTCTCCTATGGTCCTCTGCCCTGTTTCTTATATGCCACATATTTGTGAAACCATATGATAATTGTCTTTCTCTGATTGACTTACTTTGCTCAGCATAATCCCCTCCAGTTCCAGCCACGTCGATGAAAATGGTAAGTATTCATCCTTTCTGATAGCTGAGTAATATTCCAATGTGTGTGTGTGTGTGTGTGTGTGTGTGTGTGTGTGTGTACACCCCACATCTTCTTTATCCATTCATCTGTTGTTGGACATCTTGGGTCTTTCCATAGTTTGGCTATTGTGGACGTTGCTGCTATGAACATCGGGGTGCAGTCGCCCCTTCAGATCACTAGATTTGTATCTTTGTGGTATATACCTAGTAGTGCAATTACTGTGTCATACGGTAGCTCTATTTTTAATTTTTTGAGGAACCTCCATACCGTTTTCCAGAGTGGCTGTACCAGCTTGCATTCCCAGCAACAGTATAAGAGGGTTCGCCTTTCTCCATATCCTTGCCAACATTTGTCGTTTCCTGACTTGTTAATTTTAGCCATTCTGACTGGTGTAAGGTGGTATCTCATTGTGGTTTTGATTTGTATTTTCCTGATGCCGAGTGATGTGGAGCAGTTTTCCATGTGTCTGTTGGCCCTCTGTATGTCTTCTTTGGAGAAATGTCTCTTCATGTCTTCTGCCCATTTCTTGACTGGATTATTTGTTTTTTGGGTGTTCAGTTTCATAAGTTCTTTATAGACATTGGATACTAGCCCTTTATCTGATATGTCATTTGCAAATATGTTCTCCCATTCCATAGGTTGCCTTTTAGTTTTGTTGACTGTTTGCTGTGCAGAAGCTTTTTATCTTGATGAAGTCTCAATAGTTCATTTTTGCTTTTGTTTCCCTTGCCTTTGGGGACATGCCTAGTAAGAAGCTGCTGTGGCTGAGATCACAGAGGTTGCTGCCTGTGTTCTCCTCCAGGATTTTGATGGATTCCTGTCTTACATTTAGGTTTTTCCTCCATTTTGAGTTTATCTTTGTGTATGGTTTAAGAGAATGGTCGAGTTTCATTCTTCTGTATATAGCTGTCCAATTTTCCCAGCACCATTTATTGAAGAGATTGTCCTTTTTCCATTGGATATTCTTTCCTGATTGTTGAAGATTAGTTGACCGTAGAGTTGAGAGTCCATTTCTGGCTTCTCTATTCTGTTCCATTGATCCATGTGTCTGTTTTTATCAGCACTATTTTAAACCCCAGGACCCACAATTCTGTCTCTGCCGTTCTGTTTGCAGGTTTCCTTTAGTAGGTAGGAAAGTAAGATACAGAAAGCATTTGGGAATCTAAAGGGAATTTGGAGGGAAGGATGTCTAACTCTACTTGAAATATAAGAGGCCACAGGTTTGAACATGCTAGGTGTCTACTGCAAACCAAGAATGTGAAATGAAAAAGTCAGCTGTCTCTCATTGATTCACAAAAGGGCATAAGAGAGCAATTATAATTGTAATAGTTAAGGATTAGTTCCAAAGTACACAGTTGTAATTTAAATCCATATGTTTTTCTTTTAATGATATGAATAGATGTTTTAATATAAGCAAAGCAATATCATTTTTAATTAGTGATGTTTTGGATTGTAAGCATGATTGAATGGAAATGCAAGATATTTCTCTCCATGCACTTTGTGTATAGCCACAGCGTACCTACTAAAATACAAGTTCGTAAACTAGTCAGCACTCCATGGCTAAGATTTCCTCAGTGCAAAGAGCCTAAGGAGAAATAAACTATTTTAATGTAGTTTAAATGAGAGATGATGGCAGTGACAGTCATATTACTGACTAATATAAATCTAATCAAGTCACTCATTGGCTCACAACAGCAAAAGTAACAATAATAAAAAACATAAACAACCAAAAATAGTTTTGTAGGTTTCTAGATGTCTAAAACTAAAGGTGTATCACACCTGTAGAAGGTTAGAATTGAACTTCCTGGGAGAACAAGATTTGAGTTAGGATGAAATCTAAAAAGAAAAGGATTAATTGAAATCTGAAGAAGAGCTGTAACAGTTAGCTTACTTACTCTTACTCTCATTCTGCCCTGATGGACTACCCCAAGCAAGAGGTTTCCCTCAAAGAGCAAAAACAAAACAAAGCAAAACAAACAAAACAAACAAACAAAAAAACGTGCAGAGAGGAGGGAGGGAGGGAAGGTCCGAAGAGAGGGAGAGAAAAACAGAGCAAGACACAGAGAGACAGAGAAATAGAACCTAGAGATTAAAAGACATTTAATCATATCAACTATTCACAGCCAACATCATAGTTAATGGTGAAAGATTAAATGCTTTCTTCCTAAAATCAGCCATAAAACAAAGATGTCCACTCTTTCTGCTTCTATTCAACATTGTACTGGAGATTCTGGCCAGGGAGTTAGTCAAGAAAAATAAATAAAAGACATTCATATTGAAAAAAGAAAAAGGAAAAAAAAAAAAAAGAAAAAAGAAAAAGAAGTAAAATTGTCTCTTTAGTATGTGACATAATTTGTATACAGAAATTTCTAAGGACTCCCGACAAAAACTGTTAAAACAAATGAGTTTAGCACAGTTGCAGGATGTAAGATTAATATACAAAAATGAATTATATTCCTGTACATTAGCAATTAAAAATGTGAAAATGAAATTATGAAAACATTTCCATTTATAATATCAAAAATAGGAATGAATTTAACAAAATGAGTGAAATACTAATATACACTGCAAGACATTGTTGCAAGAAATCAATAAAGATCTAAATCAATGGAAAGACATTTCATATTCAGGCAATGGAAGATATAATATTGTTAAGATGGCACTACTCCTCAAGTTGACCAACAGACTCAATGCAATTCCTATCAAAATCCCAGCTAGTTTTTTTTTTCCTACAGAAATTAACAAGATAATCTAAAAATCATGTAGAAATTCAGGGGACCCGGGATAGGCAAAATGATCTTGAAAAAAGGAACAAAATTATGACCTACACTTTGCAAATTGAAAACTTACTACACAGTTGCAACATTCAAGACAGTGTAGTACTGACATAATGATAGATCAATGAAATAGAACTGAGAGTTCAGAAATAAAACCCTCGCATATATGGTGAGTTGATTTTTGATAACAGTGTCAAGATAGTTAAATGAGGGAAAGAAAAGTCTTTTCAAGAAATGATGTTGAGACAACAGGATAACCACATACAAAAGACTGAATTTCAACCTCTTCCTTCCACCTCACTTACATAAAAATTAACTCAAAGTAAATCATATACCTAATGTAAGAGCTAAAAGTATAAACTTTGAGAAGACAATTTAGGAGTACATCTTCCTGAACTTGGATTAGGCAGGGGTTTCTTAGGTATGACAGCAAAGGACAACAAAAGACAATATAGATACAATGAACTTGATCACGTTAAAAACTTACTGTACTGCAAGTGATACCATCAAGAAAGTGAATAGATCATGAATGGAGTAGGAGCATATTATTGCAAATCATACATGTGATTAGACCTCGTATTCAGAACATATAAAGAACTCTTACATAGCTTAACAAAGTAAAGACAACTCAATTTAAAAAAATGTCAGAGGGTTTGAATAGGTATTATTTCACCAAGGGATATATACAAATATCTAATAAACATGTGAAAAGATTTTCAATAACATTAGCTCTTACGGAAATTAGATGAAGACCGCAATGAGATACCACTTTACATCCACTAGGATGTGGGTGTAATGACTATAATGAAATGGCTATAATCAAAAAGGCAAATAATAACAAGTACTGATGAGGATGTAGAAAAATTTGAATCCTCATACACTGTTGCTTTGGAAAACTGTTGGGCAATGCCTAAAATTGTTGCACATAGAGTTACCATATGACCCATCATTTCACTTTTAGGTATATATCCAAAGGAAATGAAAATATATGTCTAAAAATATAGGCTAGGGGCACCTGGGTGGCTCAGTCAGTTAAGCATCTGCCTCCCGCTCAGGTCATGATCCCGGAGTCCTGGGATCGAGTCCTGCATTGGGCTTCTTGCTCAGCAGGGATCCTGCTTCTCCCTCTCTCTCTGCCCCTACCCCTGCTTGTGCTCTCACTCACTCTCAACCTCATTCTGAAATAAATAAATAAATAAATAAATAAATAAATAAATAAATAAATAAATAAATATCTTTAAAAAAATAAATTAAAATGTAGGCTAATATTCATAGCAGTATTATTCATAATAGTTAAATAAAATGTGGTATATCCATACAATGGAGAATTATTTAGCCTTAAGGAATGAAGTGCTGATTCACTCTATAGCTTGGATAAACCTTTAAAATACTACGTTAAGTTACCTTTTACAACAGACCACATACCCTGTGATTCCATTTATATGAAATGTGTACAACAGGAAAATCTAAAAAAAAAAAACAAAAAACCAGGAAAGGGTGTAGAGACAGAAAGTAGTTTAGTGGTTGGCTGTGGCTGGGGAAAGGCATCTGCTAAAGGATAGGGTATTTCTTTTGGGGGTTGTTAAAGTGTTCTAAATTTACACTGCTGCAATGATTATACAACTCTGTGAATATACTAAAAACTATTGAATTGTACACATTAAATGGGAAAGTTTTAGGATATGTCAGGTATATCTCAAAGATGTTTAACATAATTTATGTATAATTTGTATATAAATACAATTAAATTATATATGTTGTATACACACACACACAGTATATATTTGAAAACTTACTACACAGCTGTAGTAATCAAGACAGTGTAGTACAGACATAGGGATAGACAGATCAGTGGAATAGGCCTGAGAGTCTGGAAATAAAACCCTCACATTTATGATCAGTTAATTCTTTTTTTTTACTCTTTCTTTTTTTTTTATTATTATGTTATGTTAATCACCATACATTACATCATCAATTTTTGATGTAGTGTTCCATGATTCATTGTTTGCATATAACACCCAGTGCTCTATGTAGAACGTGCCCTCTTTAATACCCGTCACCAGGCTAACCCATCCTCCCACCCCCCTCCCCTCTAGAACCCTCAGTTTGTTTTTCAGAGTCCATCATCTCTCATGGTTCATCTCCCCCTCCGATTCCCCCCCCTTCATTCTTCCCCTCCTGCTACATTCTTCTTCTTCTTTTTTTTTTTAACCTATAATGTATTATTTGCTTCAGAGGTACAGATCTGTGATTCAACAGTCTTGCACACTTCACAGCACTCACCATAGCACATACCCTCCCCAGTATCTATCACCCAGTCACCCCATCCCTCCCACCCCCACCACTCCAGCAACCCTCAGTTTGTTTCCTGAGATTAAGAATTCCTCATATCAGTGAGGTCATATGATACATGTCTTTCTCTGATTGACTTATTTCGCTCAGCATAACACCCTCCAGTTCCATCCACGTCGTTGCAAATGGCAAGATCTCATTCCTTTTGATGGCTGCATAATATTCCATTGTATATATATACCACTTCTTCTTTATCCATTCATCTGTCGATGGACATCTTGGCTCTTTCCACAGTTTGGCTATTGTGGACATTGCTGCTATAAACATCGGGTTGCAGGTACCCCTTCGGATCCCTACATTTGTATCTTTGGGGTAAATACCCAGCAGTGCAATTGCTGGATCGTATGGTAGCTCTATTTTCAACTTTTTGAAGAACCTCCATACTGTTCTCCAGAGTGGTTGCACCAGCTTGCTTTCCCACCAACAGTGTAGGAGGGTTCCCCTTTCTCTGCATCCCTGCCAACATCCATCGTTTCCTAACTTGTTAATTTTAGCCATTCTGACTGGTGTGAGGTGGTATCTCATTGAGGTTTTGATTTGGATTTCCCTGATGCCGAGCGATGTTGAGCACTTTTTCATGTGCCTGTTGGCCGTTTGGATGTCTTCTTTGGAAAAATGTCTGTTCATGTCTTCTGCCCATTTCTTGATTGGATTCTTTGTTCTTTGGGTGTTGAGTTTGATAAGTTCTTTATAGATTTTGGATACTAGCCCTTTATCTGATATGTCATTTGCAAATATCTTCTCCCATTCTGTCGGTTGTCTTTTGGTTCTGTTGACTGTTTCTTCTGCTGTGCAAAAGCTTTTTATCTTGATAAAGTCCCAATAGTTCATTTTTGCCCTTGCTTCCCTTGTCTTTGGGGATGTTTCTAGGAAGAAGCTGCTGCGGCTGAGGTCGAAGAGGTTGCTGCCTGTGTTGTCCTTTAGGATTTTGATGGATTCCTGTCTCACATTTAGGTCTTTCAACCATTTGGAGTCTATTTTTGTGTGTGGTGTAAGGAAATGGTCCAGTTTCATTCTTCCGCATGTGGCTGTCCAATTTTCCCAGCACCATTTGTTGAAGAGACTTTTTTCCATTGGACATTCTTTCCTGCTTTGTCAAAGATTAGTTGACCATAGAGTTGAGGGTCCATTTCTGGGCTCTCTATTCTGTTCCATTGATCTATGTGTCTGTTTTTGTGCCAGTACCATACTGTCTTGATGATGACAGCTCTGTAATAGAGCTGGAAGTCCGGAATTGTGATGCCACCAGCTTTGCTTTTCTTTTTCAACATTCCTCTGGCTATTCAGGGTCTTTTGTGGTTCCAAAGAAATTTTAGGATTATTTGTTCCATTTCTTTGAAAAAAGTGGATGGTATGTTGATGGGGATTGCATTGAATGTATAGATTGTTCTAGGTAGCATTGACATCTTCACAATATTTGTTCTTCCAATCCATGAGCATGCAATGTTTTTTCCATTTCTTTGTGTCTTCCTCAATTTCTTTCATGAGTATTTTATAGTTTTCTGAGTACAGATCCTTTGCCTCTTTGCTTAGATTTATTCCTAGGTATCTTATGGTTTTGGGTGTAATTGTAAATGGGATCGACTCCTTAATTTCTCTTTCTTCTGTCTTGTTGTTGGTGTATAGGAATGCCACTGATTTCTGTGCATTGATTTTATATCTTGCCACTTGACTGAATTCCTGTATGAGTTCTAGCAGTTTTGGGGTGGAGTCTTTTGGGTTTTCCACATAAAGTATCATATCATCTGCAAAGAGTGAGAGTTTGACTTCTTCTTTGCCAATTTGGATGCCTTTGATTTCTTTTTGTTGTCTGATTGCTGTGGCTAGGACTTCTAATACTATGTTGAATAGCAGTTATACCACATCTTCTTTATCCATTCATCTGTCGATAGACATCTTGGCTCTTTCCACAGTTTGGCTATTGTGGACATTGCTGCTATTAACATCGGGGTGCATGTACCCCTTCAGATCCCAAATTTGTATTGGGGTAAATACCCAGTAGTGCAATTCCTGGATCATATGGTAGCTCTATTTTCAACTTTTTGAAGAACCTCCATACTGTTTTCCAGGGTGGCTGCACCAGCTTGCATTCCCACCAACAGTGTAGGAGGGTTCCCCTTTCTCCGCATCCCCGCCATCATCTGTCATTTCCTGACTTGTTAATTTTAGGCAAATGGCAAGATTTCATTCTTTGTTATGGCTGAGTAATATTCCATTGTGTATATATACCACCTCTTCTGTGTCCATTCATCTATGGATGGACACTTGGGTTGCTTTCATATCTTAGCTATTGTAAATAATGTTGCAGTAAACATAGAGGTTCATATATCTTTTCCAATTAATGTTTTTGTTTTCTTTGGGTAAATGCCTAGGAGTAGAATTAATGGATCATATGGTAATTCTATTTTTAATTTTTTGAGGAACCTCCACACTGTTTTCAACAGTAGCTGAAGCAGTTTGCATTTCCACCCACAGTGCACAAAGGTTCCTTTTTCTCCACATCCTTACTAACACTTGATTTTTCTGTATTGGATTTTAACCATCCTGAGAGGTGTGAAGTGGTATCTCATTGTGGTTTTGATTTGCATTTCCTTGATGATGAGAGATGTTGAGCATCTTTTCATGTGTCTGTTGGCTATCTGGATGTCTTCTTTGGGAAAAGTCTATTCGGGCCTTCTGCTCATTTTTAATTGGATTTTTGTTTTGTTTTGTTTTGTTTTGTTTTGTTTTTAATTTTTTTTATTGTTATGTTAATCCCCATACATTACATCATTAGTTTTA
>NW_022589740.1:7445609-7587911 GCF_004348235.1 Phoca vitulina | reverse complement strand
ATTTGGATTTCCCTGATGCCGAGCGATGTTGAGCACTTTTTCATGTGCCTGTTGGCCGTTTGGATGTCTTCTTTGGAAAAATGTCTGTTCATGTCTTCTGCCCATTTCTTGATTGGATTCTTTGTTCTTTTGGTGTTGAGTTTGATGAGTTCTTTATAGATTTTGGATACTAGCCCTTTATCTGATATGTCATTTGCAAATATCTTCTCCCATTCTGTCAGTTGTCTTTTGGTTTTGTTGACTGTTTCCTTTGCTTTGCAAAAGCTTTTTATCTTGATGAAGTCCCAATAGTTCATTTTTGCCCTTGCTTCCCTTGCCTTTGGCGATGTTTCTAGGAAGAAGTTGCTGCGGCTGAGGTCAAAGAGGTTGCTGCCTGTGTTCTCCTTTAGGATTTTGATGGACTCCTGTCTCACATTGAGGTCTTTCAAACATTTGGAGTCTATTTTTGTGTGTGGTGTAAGGAAATGGTCCAGTTTCATTCTTCTGCATGTGGCTGTCCAATTTTCCCAACACCATTTGTTGAAGAGACTGTCTTTTTTCCATTGGACATTCTTTCCTGCTTTGTCAAAGATTAGTTGACCATAGAGTTGAGGGTCCATTTCTGGGCTCTCTATTCTGTTCCATTGATCTATGTGTCTGTTTTTGTGCCAGTACCATACTGTCTTGATGATGACAGCTTTGTAGTAGAGCTGGAAGTCTGGAATTGTGATGCCGCCAGCTTTGCTTTTCTTTTTCAACATTCCTCTGGCTATGCGGGGTCTTTTCTGGTTCCATACAAATTTTAGGATTATTTGTTCCATTTCTTTGAAGAAAGTGGATGGTATTTTGATGGGGATTGCATTGAATGTGTAGATTGCTCTAGGTAGGATTGACATCTTCACAATATTTGTTCTTCCAATCCATGAGCATGGAACATTTTTCCATTTCTTTGTGTCTTCCTCAATTTCTTTCATGAGTATTTTATAGTTTTCTGAGTACAGATCCTTTGCCTCTTTGGTTAGATTTATTCCTAGGTATCTTATGGTTTTGGGTGCAACTGTAAATGGGATCGACTCCTTAATTTCTCTTTCTTCTGATTTGTTGTTGGTGTATAGGAATGCCACTGACTTCTGTGCATTGATTTTATATCCTGCCACTTTACTGAATTCCTGTATGAGTTCTAGCAGTTTTGGGGTGGAGTCTTTTGGGTTTTCCACATAAAGTATCATATCATCTGCAAAGAGTGAGAGTTTGACTTCTTCTTTGCCGATTTGGATGCCTTTGATTTCTTTTTGTTGTCTGATTGCTGTGGCTAGGACTTCCAATACTATGTTGAATAGCAGTGGTGATAGTGGACATCCCTGCCGCGTTCCTGACCTTAGGGGGAAAGCTCTCAGTTTTTCCCCATTGAGAATGATATTCGCTGTAGGTTTTTCATAGATGGCTTTTATGATATTGAGGTATGTACCCTCTATGCCTATACTCTGAAGAGTTTTGATCAAGAAAGGATGCTGTACTTTGTCAAATGCTTTTTCTGCATCTATTGAGAGGATCATGTGATTCTTGTTTTTTCTTTTGTTAATGTATTGTATCACGTTGATTGATTTGCGGATGTTGAACCAACCTTGCAGCCCAGGGATAAATCCGACTTGGTCGTGGTGAATAATCCTTTTAATGTACTGTTGGATCCTATTGGCTAGTATTTTGGTGAGAATTTTTGCATCCATGTTCATCAGGGATATTGGTCTGTAATTCTCCTTTTTGATGGGGTCTTTGTCTGGTTTTGGGATCAAGGTAATGCTGGCCTCATAAAATGAGTTTGGAAGTTTTCCTTCCATTTCTCTTTTTTGGAACAGTTTCAGAAGGATAGGTATTAATTCTTCTTGAAATGTTTGGTAGAATTCCCCTGGGAAGCCATCTGGCCCTGGGCTTTTGTGTTTTGGGAGATTTTTGATGACTGCTTCTATTTCCTTAGTGGTTATAGGTCTGTTCAGGTGTTCTATTTCTTCCTGGTTCAGTTTTGGTAGTTGATACATCTCTAGGAATGCATCCATTACTTCGAGGTTATCTAATTTGTTGGCATAGAGTTGCTCATAATATGTTCTTATAATTGTTTGTATTTCTTTGGTGTTGGTTGTGATTTCTCCTCTTTCATTCATGATTTTGTTGATTTGGGTCATTTCTCTTTTCTTTTTGATAAGTCTGGCCAGGGGCTTATCAATCTTGTTAATTCTTTCAAAGAACCAGCTCCTAGTTTCGTTGATCTGTTCTACTGTTCTTTTGGTTTCTATTTCATTGATTTCTGCTCTGATCTTTATTATTTCTCTTCTCCTGCTGGGTTTAGGCTTTATTTGCTGTTCTTTCGCCAGCTCCTTTAGGTGTAGGGTTAGGTTGTGTACTTGAGACCTTTCTTGTTTCTTGAGAAAGGCTTGTATTGCTATATACTTTCCTCTTAGGACTGCCTTTGCTGTATCCCAAAGATTTTGAATAGTTGTGTTTTCATTTTCATTGGTTTCCATGAATTTTTTTAATTCTTCTTTAATTTCCTGGTTGACCCATTCATTCTTCAGTAGGGTGCTCTTTAGCCTCCATGTATTTGAGTTCTTTCTGACTTTCCTCTTGTGATTGAGTTCTAGTTTCAAAGCATTGTGGTCTGAAAATAGGCAGGGGATGATCCCAATCTTCTGGTACCGGTTGAGACCTGATTTATGACCTAGGATGTGATCTATTCTGGAGAATGTTCCATGGGCACTAGAGAAGAATGTGTATTCCGTTGCTTTGGGATGGAATGTTCTGAATATGTCTGTGAAGTCCATTTGGTCCAGTGTGTCATTTAAAGTCTTTATTTCCTTGTTGATCTTTTGCTTAGACGATCTGTCCATTTCAGTGAGGGGGGTGTTAAAGTCCCCCACTATTATTGTATTGTTGTCGATGTGTTTCTTTGCTTTTGTTATTAATTGCCTTATATAATTGGCTGCTCCCATGTTAGGGGCATAGATATTTACAATTGTTAGATCTTCTTGTTGGATAGACCCTTTAAGTATGATATAGTGTCCTTCCTCATCTCTTATTACAGTCTTTGGTTTAAAATCTAATTTGTCTGATATAAGGATTGCCACCCCAGCTTTCTTTTGGTGTCCATTAGCATGGTAAATGGTTTTCCACCCCCTCACTTTCAATCTGGGGGTGTCTTTGGGTCTAAAATGAGTCTCTTGCAGACAACATATCGATGGGTCTTGTTTTTTAATCCAATCTGATAGCCTCTGTCTTTTGATTGGGGCATTTAGCCCATTTACATTCAGGGTAACTATTGAAAGATAGGAATTCAGTGCCATTGTATTGCCTGTAAAGTGACTGTTACTGTATATTGTTTGTGTTCCTTTCTGGTCTATGTTGCTTTTAGGCTCTCTCTTTGCTTAGAGGACCCCTTTCAATATTTGTTGTAGGGCTGGTTTTGTGTTTGCAAATTCCTTTAGTTTTTGTTTGTCCTGGAAGCTTTTTATCTCTCCTTCAATTTTCAATGACAGCCTAGCTGGATATAGTATTCTTGGCTGCATATTTTTCTCATTTAGTGCTCTGAATATGTCCTGCCAGTCCTTTCTGGCCTGCCAGGTCTCTGTGGATAAGTCTGTTGCCAATCTAATGTTTCTACCATTGTAGGTTACATATCTCTTCTCCCGAGCTGCTTTCAGGATTTTCTCTTTGTCTCTGAGACTCGTAAGTTTTACTATTAGATGTCGGGGTGTTGACCTATTTTTATTGATTTTGAGAGGGGTTCTCTGTGCTTCCTGGATTTTGATGCCTGTTTCCTTCCCCAAATTAGGGAAGTTCTCTGCTATAATTTGCTCCATTATACCTTCTGCACCTCTCTCTCTTTCTTCTTCTTCTGGGATCCCAATTATTCTAATGTTGTTTCGTCTTATGGTATCGTTTATCTCTCGAATTCTGCCCTCGTGATCCAGTAGTTGTTTATCTCTCTTTTTCTCAGCTTCTTTATTTTCCATCATTTGGTCTTCTATCTCACTGATTCTTTCTTCTGCCTCATTTATCCTAGCAGTTAGCGCCCCCATATTTGATTGCACCTCATTGATAGCCTTTTTGATTTCTACTTGGTTCGATTTTAGTTCTTTTACTTCTCCAGAAAGGGTTTCTCTAATAGCTTCCATGTTTTTTTCAAGCCCAGCTAGTATCTTTAAAGTGATGATTCTGAACTCTAGATCTGACATCGTACTAATGTCCGTATTGAGTAGGTCCCTGGCAGTCGGTACTACCTCTTGTTCTTTTTGTTGAGGTGATTTTTTCCGTCTTGTCATTTTGTGCAGAGGAGAATAGATTAATGAGAGAACAAAATGCTAGCAGGGTAACAACGTCCCCAGAAAATATACTCTAAACAAATCAGAAAAGACCTGAAGCAGTGGGAAAAGAAAGGGAAAGAGAGAAAAAAGAAAAGGAAAGAAAAAAAGAAAAAAGAAAAAGATAAAGATAAAAACAAACAAAAGCAGAACAAAACAAAACAAAACAAAAACAGAATGTGATCAAATATGATCAGGCTTGATTATAGATCAGTGCCACACACTAGATTTTGGGTGTATTTTGGTCTGTTAAAAGAAAGTCCCTCCCAAAATTTTAAAGAAAGAAAAACTTATATATGTACAAAAATAAGGGTTGATATGATGAAGGGATGGAATATGACTGTAAAGATGGAAATTATAAAAAATTTTAAAAAAGGATTTGATAAGTTGTTTGAAAAAAGAAAGAAGAGGATTAAAAAAAAGAAAGAAAAAAGGGAGAGAATGTGATCAGGTAGGGGAGTAGAAAAAAACCATACACTAGAGATTTAGAGTATATTTTGATCTGTTAGAAGAAACTATCTCAAGATTTTAAAGAGAGAACAACTTATATATATATGCCAAAAATACAGGTAACTACTATGAAGGGATAGAATATGACTCTAAAAATGAAAAATAAAAATGTTTTTTTTTTAAAAAAAGGGATTGATAAGATGTTGGTTGAAAAAGGGAAAAAGAAAAATTCAAAAAAAAAAAGAAAAAAGGGAAAAAGAAAAAAAGACAGTTAAAAAAAATAATTAACTTTGAAAGACTAAAGAATCATGGTAAAAAAGCCATGAAGTCTATGTGCAGTGTTCCCCTAGCGCTGGAGCTCTGCCGTTCTCACTGATCGGTAAACTTGGTCTTGGCTGGCGGTTCTCGCTGATCTTCTGGGGGAGGGGCCTGTTGCCGTGGTTCCCAAATGTCTTTGCCAGAGGTGGAATTGCCCCGCCCTTGCCGGTCCGGGCTAAGTAATCTGCTCGGGTTTGCTCTCCGGAGCTTTTGTTCCCTGCAAGCTCTCCGTACAGCTTTGGAGGCGGAGAGTGAAAATGGCGGCCTCCCAGTCTCCGCCCCGGAGGAGCCGAGAACTCGGGGTCCTGCTCCTCAGCGAGCCCCCAGAGAAAAGCCGTCAGTCACTCCTGTCTCCCTGGTCTCCGGCCACACTCCGTGCTCACCCGGCCTGTGACCGCACCTTTCTATCTGGCACCCGACCCCGGGTGGAGTCTCCAAACCCAGCAGATCCCCGCGGTGCGCTCCCGCGCCTCTCCTCCCGGGGGAAGAAGGTGAGTCTCCCCGGATCTGCCACTTGTTGGGTCCCTGCTGGAGGAGCAGTGGCCCGACTGTGCCGCGGATCACGGTCTATGACAACCCCGAGCTGAGAGCCCGCGCCTGGGCTCCGTCTCCGCAGCCGGCTTCCCTGCTCCGATACCTGGGAGCTCTGCCGCACTCAGGCACCCCCGGTCTTTCTGTGACCCCGAGGGTCCTGAGACCACACTGTCCCGCGAGGGTTCCACCCCCCACTTAGCCACCAGAGTGACTTCCCTCAGCGGAGCAGACTTCTAAAAGTTCCGATTTTGTGCTCCGCGGCTCTATCACTTGCCAGAAGCGGCCGTCGGAGGCCCCTCCCCCGCCGTCTATCCTCCCGAATATCGCCTCGGATTCACTTCTCCGCACGTCCTACCTTCCAGAAAGTGGCCGCTTTTCTGTTCAGAGAGTTGTTGCTATTCTTTTCTTCGATCTCCTGTTGAGTTTGTAGGTGTTCAGAATGGTTTGATCCCTATCCAGCTGAATTCCTGAGAGGAGACGAAATCCAGGTCTCCTACTCCTCCGCCATCTTCGATTTTTGTTTTGTTTTGTTTTGAGTTGTACAAATTATTTACATATTTTTGGTATTAACTCCTTATTGGATATTTATTTGCACACATCGTCTCCCATATGGTGGGTTGTGTTTTTGTTTTGTGGATGGTTTCCTTTGCACAAGCTTTTTATTTTGGTGTAGTCCCAATAGTTCAGTTTTGCTTTTATTTCCCTTGCCTCAGGAGACATATCTAGAAAAATGTTACTATGATTGATGTCACAGAGATTATTACTTATGTTTTCTTCTGGGAATTTTATGGATTCATGTCTTACCTTTAGGTATTTAATCCATTTTGAATTTATTTTTTGTGTATGGTGTAAGAAAGTGGTCCAGTTTCATTTTTTTGCATGTAGCTGGCCAGTTTTCCCAATTCCATTTATTGAAGAGACTGTCCTTTCCCCCATTGTATATTCTTGCCTTCTTTATTGTAGATTAATTAACCATGTAAGTGTGGGTTTATTTCTGGGCTCTCTATTCTTTTCTATTGATATATGGGCCTGTTTTTGTGCATACTGTTTTGATTACTGCAGCTTTGTAGTATGTCTTAAAATCTGGGACTGTGATACCTCCAGTTTTGTTCTTCTTTTTCAAGATTAGATTGGCTATCCAAGGTCTTTTGTGGCTTCTTGCAAATTTAGGATTATTCTAGTTCTGTGAAAAAATGCTATTGGTATTTTGATAGAGGTTGCATTAAATCTGTAGGTTGCTTTGGGTAGTATACACATTTTAACAATATTTGTTCTGCCAATATGTTGAGTTGATTTTTGATAACAGTGTCAAGATAATTAAATGGAAGAAAAATGTTTGCAACAAATGGTGCTGGGACAATAGGACAGCCACATGCAGAAGACTGAATTTTGTACATAAAATGTATATATTATTTATGCAATATATATACTATAATATTTATATTCTTTTCTCTTCTCTCCAAAAGGGATTTCTTTTTCCTTAAATGGAAGAAAAGTAAGTTGGCTGTAATATGACCAGTGTTGGATTTTTATCCATTTATGTTTTTTGCTTTCCTCTTTCATGAGGAGGCCTAGGGAAGTCCTAACATAGGAGAGAAGAGTTGGGTGAAATAGAAACCCATCCAGTGTGTCCCTGGCCTAGGTTTGCCATCTTTGGAGCACAGACCTGAACTGACCTAGCATGGCACATCTGCTCGTTTTAACCTCTCTCACTGAGCTTTTTTAACGGGCTGCTGCTGGGTGCTAAGTGCTGATCTATGCTGATCAGCTGGCGGGAAGGTGGGAAGAGACATTCACCTTGTAACTCATGACACATTAGATAACTTTCTCAGGGTCACACATATCTAATGGGGATGGGCACAGAGGGCCTTGGAGCATCTGAACAGAGTTGGACATGCTCTGGAGGCATTGACTTTTGGGCTGTGTCTTGAGTAGGAACTGAGGATGGTGCCTGGGTCGGGCCCTCAAGGTTCTGGAGCTGTTTCACTGGGAGGGCTTCCTAAGAGGTCCTTGTGTCCATCACCTCCTTCTTCTAGCAACCCTCCAAACAGCTTCTGAGAGTACACATTAGCCCCTTGATTTACAAGCAACCCTGGACCCTTACTGACCTCACGTGTGTATCCATCCACTCAGGTGGTTATAACACGATACCATAGAGTGGATGGCTTCAAAATCAGAAGTGTACTTTCTTACAGTTCTGGAGGCCAGAGGTCTGAGATCAAGGTGCCGGCAAAGTCGGTTTCCAGTGAGAGCTCTCTTCCTGGCTTGTGGACAGCCACCTTCTCCCTGCGTGCTCCCATGCCCTTTCCTCACAGTGTGTGCTCACAGAGCAGAGAGGCTGCGAGCTCTCTGGGGTCACTTTCTTCTTTTTTAAGATTTTATTTATTTATTTGAGAGAGAGAGAGTGCATGCGCAAGAGAAAGAGCATAAGCAGGGGCAGGGGAAAGGGAAGGGGCAAAGGGAGAAGCAGACTCCCCACTGAGAGGGGAGCCTGATGCAGGACTCCATCCCAGGACCCTGGGATCATGACCTGAGCCGAAGGCAGATGCTTAACCGACTGAACCACCCTGGCGTCCTTGGAGTCTCTTTCTATAAGGTTAAAATAATCCTATCAGATCAGGGCCCCATCCTTATGACCTCATGTAACTTTATTTCCTTACTTAGAGGTCCCATCTCCAAAACCCTCCATACCATGGGTGGGGGTTTCAAAGTATGAATTCGGGGGCATTGGTGGGGGGCATGGGTATTCAGTGCATGCCAACTGCCATCTGCCAGGCCAGGATCTCCACTAGTTAGTGCCTCTGTACCTTTGCATATACCGTTCCTTTTCTTTGGAGTGTCCTGGCCTCTCAGCCATCCCTCCTGCACCTGGTAAACTGTTCATATCTCACGGAGAAATTGAATAGCGCTTCCTGTGTAATCTTCCCTGACTCTCCCTTCAGGGCCCGAAAGGCACTTATGTACTTTCTAATTAAACATGTCACCTGGGCAGATTACTTATTCTGTATGAACCTGTTTCCCCCGTGTAAACTGGGAATAACATTGGTTGTTGTGAGGATTAAGCAAGGTCAAGCACATGGAGTACCTAAAACACAGTGATACTTGCTATTATTAACTATTATTACTCTTTGCTGTGTCTCGCATGCAGCGGTGGGCTCCTTGTCACGGGGACTCGCCTTGTTCGTCTTTGTGTCCCTAGGATATAGCACCCAGTCAGTAAACATTGACCCATCAACCAGGAAGGACCCTTCCAGATCATCCTGTACCTCTCTGACTGCACAGGTGGGCCCACTGAGGCCCAGAGAGAAGGAACTTGCCCAGGGACCCACAGCTAACTGGTGATGAGGCCAGGCCTCTGGCATCAGAAAAATTCTCTCTTCTCTTTCTCATGCCACCTTATGTGCTCACAGATTCAGAGACTCATTTTTCTCTTCCCAGGAAAAGCTCTGTGAGCCTGTTGCAGTGATCAAGTGACAGTAAGAAAGAGTTGTGTTTTCTCCGGGCAAGTACATATGATGTTAGACTCTGCCCAGGGCCGGTTTCTCTGGGATGGTGCTGCCAGGCAGCTGCAACAACAGCAGGGGCTTCGAGGAACCGCCGGAAGCCCCTGCCAGGCTCCTAATCTCACCCCAGACCGCCTCCCCTCTATGGTCCCATAAATCGCTGCACAGGGTATGCCAGACCGGACTGATGTGTGGAGTTTCGTGGCCCTGACAGTCGTTCAGCTGAGTTATTACCAATAGAACGTGAACATATGCATTTCACACATATGTACTGAGACCTCTGGAATTTGTCTGAACTCATCAGAATCTGAGACTGAGACAAAGTTCATGACCCAAAGATAAGAATTCGGAGAGCTCCTGGAATACCTAATTCACTTGACGTTTTAATCTTTCCTATTTTTTTTTAAACAAGGGTTTTGTTGTTGTTGTTGTTTTGTTGTTTAATAGTGAATGGACACTTCTGACACACTGAATAAAAAGAGCCGTCTGTGGTACAAAGAACTCTAATTTGTTAATGCAGTCTCTTGGGTTTTAGCTCCCACTCTCTGACAGGCTGTGTGGCCTTAGGCAAGTAGCTTCATCTTTCTGATCGTCTGTCTTCTCATCTGAGTAATAGGAGCGTATGGTTTCTAAGATCCCTTCAGGGTTAACATTTTAGCTGTGTAAATATACCCCATGTATTTAAAAATACCCCGTGTATTTAAACAAGCCCTCAGGAAGTGTCTGCCCGAGCTTTGTGATGCTCCCGTACTGCTGTGGCTGACTTGAGGCGCCTTATCTCTGTTCGGTGGGGCTGGGGGGGGGAAGTAATTAGAAGGTGCTGGTTTGTCCTGTGACTGGAGAGTTCCTGACACAGAAGGAAGAAACATTGAGACTTAAGTCTTTGTTCTGCTGGTAACACTCTATGTGGTACAACTTAGTTATACAGCAAATATATGTTCTTAGCACAGTGAATTATATTTATTAAGTTTAAGTGTATTTTAAATATATACACTTCACACAGTGTAAGGCATATAATAGGTGCTTATAAATACTACCTGCTTATCTCCTTCCTCTTGCTGCTTCTGCTTCTCAAGTCGGGATCCAGGTGAGTGGGTGGCAGTCTCCCATCTACACTGAGCTTCCAGTGCTTTCATCTTGCGCTCCCTTGTGACCCATCCATCTGGTGGCCTCCCTTGCTTGCAGAGAGCTGACCTGAAATCAGACCTCACATGGTTTCCTTGGCAATCCTGTATTTTGTAATCAAGGAACACCCACTCCTGACATTATTTAGTGATTATTTCAGATTGGACCCTGCAAATAGGCAAACAGGATGGATGGTCCTTCGGATATGAAATTGCCAGGGTGGGGATTACCTAGAAATGCCGGGTCCGTTCAGAGCTTTGAATTCCCAAAAGGTGGGGGCAGGGAAGCAGTTGGAGTTTGCACGTGTCTCTGTGGGGCCTTTTGCTGCAGTATATGGGAGAGTTGGATCTCCCATCCATTCTCCTTTTGCTTCCTCATTTTTGATTAGAAATCTCCATCCTGCCCAACAGGCAATACTGCTTGGACCTCTGCTTTCAAGGCACATCTTAAAGCGGTTCCCACTCTGACCAAATACAGTGTATTTCATTGCCTGGTCACAGGGTCCCCTGAGTCTCCTGATGACATGGGATCACTTCCTGTGCTGCTCGGAGACACTTTGCTTGGTAATGGGCTCACAGCATTAAGATGCTTCAACCATCACCTTGCATTGAAGTAATCCATCCTTATCCACAGAATCACAGTTGTCTGGGGAGGAGAGAGGGACAGACAAGATCTTTTATCCTCAAATTCATGCAAACTCTTCTCTGGCAGGAGATAATTTATTCCACAAATCATTCATTTACCTGGTAAATTTGAGGGGCTGAGCAGTTTATTGACAGACTCTGCACCTGGCAGTTTTATTTTGCCTCTCACATAGGTCCTGCCTCAGCACATGCATGCGACTCTTTCACCAAAAAGTTTTTTTATCCTTGGTTGTTATAAGCTTTCCAGTCAATTTCCCAAGGAAATATTTAATTGAGAGAAGGATGATATAAAATAGATTGGTATTTCCTATCCCGAGGACAGCTGGGAAAGGTTCACTGCTTGCCAAAATGTTTTCTAGGAGAAATGTTTAAACTGAAATTTAAAATGAGTGTAAAAATGACTCTTTTTCCTCTTCCCCCACCTCCTTGTTCCTACAAATTTCTGGGAAGAGAGAAAGAAGATTTTACAATACGCTGAATGTACTTGTCTCTCTGGGTAGTCATATCCCGAAATAAATAACACAGTGTTCCAGTCCCTCCAGAAGGCAATTGTTGGTGTATTTTTATTTATGACCAGAGAAGTTTTACATTTTTGGTAGACTTATTTATTTAAAATATCCTGTTATTTGTGCTTACTAAATGCTGTGCAGAAAAGAGAAAAGTCATATATTCATACTTGATTTGACGATGTCAAAACCCTTAGTGAGTAGACCCCACAGAAACCCGTTTTCTCTGTTGATAAAAAAGAATCTGCCTTCTCTTCCCAGGAGAGAGTCTGAGGCCAGGAAAGTAGCCTGTGAAAGCTCTGCTTTTACGGCTGCCCCTGGCTGCAAGCCAGCAGCATGCCCACCTCCCTTCTCCCAAAACTCTGTGGCTTGGCAGCGTAGGAACTTTGCACAACTTCAGGGCAAACTGATTGATGAATATCAAATCTTAGTAAGTTTTTAAAATTTATACACACACACATGTACACACACTCACAGTCTTAGGTTTTCCCAGAAGTATATCCCGTGACACGGATTTGGGGTGAGTATTTTATTTAGTTGCTGAGCCCACAAAGCACTAGTAGGAAGTAGTACAGATGTGTGCTAGTTATTTGAGTAGTGTTGGGGCAGTTGGAGCTCAGTATTGCCAGGGTAGGACTCGCGTATGGTAGTTGGAGTTTGCCCCTGGAGGAGAGAAGGCAGGGTGGTTATCCACCTGCTCCTATCTGCCATTGATTGGGGTCCCTCCTCCAGAGGAGCATGAAGCCCCAGCACTTGCAGCCTGTCTGGTGTCTGCTAGCATGTTCTCTCAAGCAGAATTGCAGGTTGTCACGTAAGGTGCACCCTTAGGTCCAGGAACGGTGAGTGCCAAATGGCCAGAGCTAGAACACTAAGAACACCTGTTCCATAGGCCTTCTAGCAGTTCGGGAAAGGGAAGTTGAGATGGGAATGAGGAGTAGCTGAGAGTTGTGAAGTCAAATAAATGCTCAAGATGGACAAGACTCCTCTCCCCCCTTTTTAACATTTATTTTATTTTTTAAAAGATTTTATTTATTTGTTTGACAGAGAGAGAGACAGCGAGAGAGGGAACACAAGCAGGGGGAGTGGGAGAGGGAAAAGCATGTGGGGCTCGATCCGTGATCCGAGCGGAAGGCAGACACTTAACCACTGAGCTCCCCAGGCTCCCCAGACTCCTCTCCCCTTTTAATTTTAGTTGCACAGTCATTTATACAATGCTGTAGGAATAATAATAATAAATAATAAATAATAAATAGATAAATAAAAATACAAACAAAACCCTACTTTAGATGCAGCTGAAATGAGGAGCATTTTCCTTTGTGAATGTTCTTGCCTTTCTCAGCTGTCCCCTTTTCTCTCAGCACTTCGTGGCCGGCGCTGTGCCCTGCTCACAGCAGCTACTCAGGCATTCTTTCTCTGCAGCTCCTCTCATTTCTCAATGAAACTTTCTACCTACTTTCTTTCTTTCTTTCTTTTTTTAAAGATTTTATTTGTTTATTTGACAGAGAGATAGAGAGTGAGCACAAGCAGGGGTGCGGCAGGCAAAGGGAGGGGGAGAAGCAGGCTCCCCGCGGAGCAGGGAGCCAGAGGCGGGGCTCGATCCCAGGGCCCCGGGATCATGACCCAAGCTGAAGGCAGACGCTTAACGACTGAGTCCCCCAGGCGCCCCCGTAACTACTTTCTAACTTCCAAGTGCAGCCTGCTAAATGTGGCTCCAGCCTCCCTTTGTCTCCCAAGGTTTTACAGAATCTGACCCAACTCCTAATTTCATGAATTAGGCTGATCTGATGCCACAGGGTGGCCTGCTCTGGCCACAGCGTGAGTAGCCAGTGGTCTTCTGGTCCCTTCCTCTTCCAACTCCAGCTGTCACTCCTGCTTCTTGCTTGTTTAATTGCAGAAAGCGTAAGGCCCATCAGTTATGTTCGTCTGGTCCTAAGTGTTCACTTCTTCTGTGGTCTTAGGGTGACTTGAATCTAGTGATCCCTCTCCTACTCTCAGAGGACTGGGAGGCAGGGGGACGGCTTCGGGCCAGCACTGCCACCTCCATCCTCAACACTGACTCAAATGCAGATTTTAGCTTCAATGTGCAGGCTATATCCAGAACTGGTGGGAAGATTTCTGTTTCCTTATGTACTAAGAAATGAAGCGGAGTCTGTCCTTTTAAGGGAAATCATGTATTTTCTTATTTTTGCCTCATCTGTTAAATCAGACAAACGTAATATAAAATTCTGCTGGGTATCTCTGAATTCCCTATTGATTTGAAGCTTAAATCCTATGAATTTTTTTGGCCCACTCTAGTAAATACTTCGTAGTCAGCCTTCGATCTGTGGCAGAGAGAGTGGAAAACTTCAGTAAGAGGCTGCGATCTCCAATCCACAATGGACGAAACCCATCCAACCCCTTGGCTGGTTGACGGGGAGCTAAACCAGTGGCACCAGATGCAAGCAAACAGGGAAGCACAAAGCAGTTCATTTCTTCAGGGATAGGAGATTGTCTTTTCTGGTGTCGTGGTTGTTCCAGTAGACTGGGCTGAGTGTTTTCCCTACCAAAGATGACAACTCCTACTGATATCGAATGAGAGAGAAAAGGGAGTCGTGAAAAGTCAAGCGGACTGTTCAACATCCCTCTGTAGGTCCTCAGCTCTTACTGAAAGACCACAGACTATGTGGTCTCCTAATTCCAGGACCAATTAGTCATGTAAACAGGGACAAAAGCATTGTTTGTTCCCTCAGCTGTGAAGTATGGACTAATACTCCCCTACTCACCTAAAAAAGGGTTTAGAGAGAACAAAATAATATAGAGAGGAAAATGCTATTTTGTAATCACAAAGAGTAACACTTGAAGAGACCGATTTTTAAGAAGGGGAGTAGGTTTTAAAATCACTGTTTATTTCCATGATAGAGACACTTGTAAATAGGTTCTTCCTGAGCCCTGCAAAGGTAGAGAATTTTAATTTTCTGTTGGGTATGGAAGATCTGATTCTTTTAAGCTCCTAACTGTACCCTGAAATTCTCAACCTGTTGTTCTTGGCCAATTTTAGCAGAATGTCAGGACCTGACTTTGGCAGGGATGAGCTATGGACTTTGCTACTCAGGAGCCAGATGCTTGAGATTAGTTTATGGCTATTAAACTTCCCGTGGTCCTGAACATCTCCTGAAACAGGAAATGCTTTTTCCCACTGCAAGATGTACTTCACATTAGTGATGCCGTAATTGCCCCCAAACATTGCAGTAAGAGTAAGGTGCTTACTTGTCCTTTATGAAAATGGAGGTTACATTTTGTTAATTTACATAGCATAAGAACTCAAGTCTTAGACCCATAACCTGGCATGCGTTTTTCATTTGTCACACTTAAGTCCACTCTACTTCACCCATGCAGTGTGTATTAACTGCATTAAGTACCTACCAGGAGCCTTACACTCTTTAGGGTTCTGGGGAGACTAGGATGGGTTCTCATGGGTGTGTTCTTGACAAACAGTACTACTCGCTTGTTGGCTTGACACATATGCTGAATTTGGGAGCATGACAACCCTTGATCAGCTCATCTGGGGACTCAGTTTACTTTCTGCCCCTGGGTGATTGTTTCTTCTGTCCCTTGGTGAGGCCCAGGGAGGTCAGCATTACCTTCCTCTGATGTAGAAGCATGTTCCCAGTGCTATTCAGTGTTTCTTTATCTGTATCCTACACGGACGCCTTTGGCAGTCCAATGAAACCAGAGGACCTTGTTCAGAATAATATTTTTTCAATTCACATAATAAAAAACACTAGAATTCTGGAGGAAAACTATATTGAAATAGAATTTTATGTCAGAAAGTGTTAGGTTAAGAACCCCTGTGAAGTACCCCTTTTCTTATAAAACCAGTGGTACGATAATGACAAAAAGATTCAAACTATTTCTACTGAGCTTTCTAGTGTCTTGAGGTTCTCAGCTCTCCCTTTCTCCCCTCTCTGATAGATGCCCTGTCCAATGGAATGGACCAAGGCCATCCTTAGTCTTGAGTACCTGACCCTGAGTAGAGTCACAGGGACTAAGGTAGAGCTGTGTTGTAGAAGCAGCGAACGAGAAATGCTCTAGGTTGAGTATAAGATTGGGTCAAAACTGGAAAGGCTAGAGGGGTCAGACCAGAGAGACAAAGTGAAAAATAGACCTATGCAGTGAAATGTTGATCTAAGGATGGACACAAAGTGCAGTAGAATCCAAGGTTGTGTTAAGGGTTCATTTCTAATTTTGTTGACTGTGTCATGGTATGGCTCTGTTATGAAGTGTCTAAGTCAGGGGACAATTAAATGATGTTTTAAGTAGTAGTAGCTATGTTTGACGTTACAGTACAGAAAACAGGTATTTTATGTTTTCTACATATTAATAAAAATTAACATTTTGGCAAACAAGCCCTAGGCATGAAAAATGAAACCTAGAAATGTCTCATAATTTTAGTGGGCCATTTAGGAGAGTGGATTTATTCGTAGTTTCTTTCTGATGACTTAGAAAAGATTTTTTAAAAGACAGCAGATAGGTCATCATCCTCCATAGCTTCTTAGGAGTAGCATCAATCCTGGGCTCTGACCACCCAACTGCCTTCTTTCCCCACTCTGTCCTGACCAACAGAGCCACCTAGCGGGTGTTCCAGGAAACTCTCCCATTCGGGGTTTCTTGACCATGGTGCTTCTCCAATGGTGGCCTGCGGGATCTCCTGGAGGGTCTCTTCAGAGATTGCTGCACCCTGTTCCCAGAGCTCCTGCTTCAGTAGGTCTCGGGTTGGGCCCAGTCATTTTCATTTCTCTCAAGCTCCCAGGTGGTGAGCAGCTGGTCCTAGAACCACACCTTGAGAAGAGTTGCTTTACCATAATGTTCTTTCTTTTAAGGAGCCCAGGCTGTACCCTGTGATTGTCAACAATTTCACTCACCACAGATTAGCTAATTTAAAACTTCAGGTCATCTGCTTTTTCATAACAACACACATTTTCTTATGTATCTGCCTTTTTGTAAAATTTACCTACCTTTCACCTAAGATATCTTAGGAAAAAAAAATCTTTTCCTGCTTTTCCTCTCATTTTCTTTGGCTAATTTTTTTTTTTGGGGGGGTTATAATTAAGATTTTAAAAAGGAAGAAGAGGAGCCCAACATGGTCTGATAAGCATGACTAGTTAACACATTAGATTAAGTAAATAACACCACAAATTTTGAAATCTGCTAATTGCCGTTATATCCTGAAGCCTTAGAAAGTGTCCAATTATTTATATCTACAGTAAGTTTCCACTGGCTCTTCCACATCTTCTTCTAATAAAAAAAAAAGTGCTTTCATCAGAAAATAATGTTCAGAGTAGAAAAAGTTCTTTTAGCTTTTTGTTGTTGTTAACTATGTTTTGTTTAAAGCATAGACTAGTATAAATACATTATGCATTAAGGAGATTCTGAGGAACCATAAGCATAATTTCTAATCTTACTTCTTCTGTAGAATGGTTCTGACTTCCAGAAAAATCAGCTTATAAGTGAACCTTTGGAAATTGCCTGTAAATAAGTTTAGGGTCAACAGTGTGCAAGACGTTGACAACCCAGTTTTGTGCACCTGCCAGATCACAAAGAGAACGCTCTTTGTAATAAAACACAACCGGTGGCAGAGAAGCAGATCTGGGGTGCTTAATACTTCTACTCACGACGCATGGGGGTGAATCTAGGTTATCCCATAAGCTTCCGAGTAGTCACGGTAGTATTTGTAAAGACCTGACACTTCTTTTTTACTTGAGGAGCATTTTTGAAAATAAACGGAACAGCTGTTCCTCCCAGTTGATTTCATCCTTTCAGAAAACAACCAACCAAACCAAACCGTCCACGAGACCCTGAGGCCTGTGCTGTTGCCTCAGAGCGATGTGGCAGTCCGTCAGTCACGTCCCCTCGACTTGTGTCTCCCAGACGCGAAGAGGAGAAGCTCGAGTGTCCCCTTCAGTGAGAGCTCTGAGTGGAGATGCGTGGAGGACGCCTGACCCCACCTCTGTCATTGTCTCTGCAGCCCCGGAGACTTCATAGGGGAAGTGAAAACCTACCGGGGACAAACTTGTAAATAGAGGCTTTCTTTGAAGTTAGGCAGACGAGTGGATTCAAAACATTGTACGTGTAAGTAAATCGGGCCTGCTTTTTTTCCCTGGAAACAGCCAGGACTTTGGACAAAGCAGGGCCACACGTGTGGAGCATTTATTTAGTGGGAACTTGGTGACCGGCCGTCTTAGATCTCTGGACCTCAGGGAAATAAGGAGAACCATTTGGCAGACTGATACATCAGTCTGTTTGAAGGTTTCCTCTGTCTGTTTGAAGGTTTCTTCTTGAGGAAAGATGGAGTCATGCGTCCGCTCTGCGTTCAGCGCTGAGATCCAGCTTCCACAGCCCAAGGCAGGGGAAGGTACCAGTTTATGGAAAATCAGTATTCAAGAAAGTAAAGGTGTTGCAGACATCCTTGACCCCGAAGACGCAAGACCTCGAAGGAAACATGGGAGTCAGTACTCTAATACCTTCTAAATATTTCCAATTGGGGTTTAAAGTAAAGACCTCCAAAGATGTTGGATTGTTTGTCTCTGGTTGGGAGAGAAACTCCTTGGACATAAGGCTTCGTGACTGACTGAGACTCAAGAATCTGGTGCTGGGCTTACCCCACATAGCACCGGGCAGAGTGCGCTCTCCTTCCGTAGGCTACTGGAAGTAGACCTTACACCGGAAGTGAGGCCTTGTCTCCTGAGGGCACATATTGCACTGAGCCCCACAGAGGATGACAGCCAGGTTGTAATCAATACAATTCGAATTTAAATTATCCTGCATTATGCTTACTTGAAATTCATAGCCAAACTCATCAGTGGCAAAGACTGCATTATCTTATCAGAACAATTCTTTTTTAATCGATTAGATTCATTACACTTGTGTACTTAATTCCCATCCATATCCAGTATGAATCATCTTCTTCAAATCAGTTGTTTATGCTAATCGAGCAGTCAAAACCGACCTCTAGATTCCTGGGGAAGCATGGGGAGCTGGGAAGCAGGGCAGACTCTCCTGCCAAGAGCAAGGGATTTTCCAGCTTGGGTCCTGTTTTGCCTTCTCCCCTCTTTGTTTGCCTTCAAGGCAGGATTTCTGCCTTCTCTTGGTATTTTTGGTCACTGAGCTCTTCCTCTTCTAGCCAGCTCTAACATTCTTCATTGATGAGGGGCCAGAGAGCCCAGGCAGAATACCAGTGTATCTCTCTGTCCAGCAGGCTGCACATCTGTATTTATCATGGTAGGAATAATAACAGCATATGCAAAAAACAGCTGCTGCCTTAGGGTCTTCAGCACCCAAGAACAAAAATAAGTCTAACCAACCTAATATATTTTCCAGTGTATGTCCCAGAAGTTTGAAAAGAGCTCTTTAAATTGCTTTTGTTTAAGCATTTTTATGGCCCCAGGGGGAAAAATATCTATCAAATTTAGTATATGCATTTTACTTTGTGGCACTTTGAGATCCAGCCATATCATCTGTAATGAAAACAGAGCAACCTTTAAAATAAATTAAAAAAAAAAAAAGGAAAGAAAAGAAAAAACCTCTCTACCAGAGACATGGCCTGAACCAGTGCCAAAGATTTCAAGCTGGTTAACCAGTAAAGGAGTCAGATAAATCAGAATGAGTGTAACAGATCTGATCTATTTCAGCTCAGATTAACCTCTTTACTATGTCTTCAATGGCCAAAAATCCTGGGTTGCAAGAATAAGAATGTTTAATAGAGCAGAACTTCAGAGGAAAAAATAAAAAGAGAGAAATTGCATAAAGAAAAGTGAGACGTGTGACCATAGCTATACATGACCCGACTATAGTGAGAGGTCGAGAGCAGGGGAGGGAAGGATTCTGTAACGTGCCAATCTGAAAGGCAGATTTATTTCACTTGTATATAATAATTCCAGATCCCAGTGACAATTTACATTAGTTGGCAACAGCTGCTGATAGGTCAGGTAACAATAGCATTGAATAACCTCATAATGAACAAATGCGGATTTCACATTGGTGTTAATTGCATTTCATGGTCTTCGAAAACCCCAAGCAGGCTGTGTGAAAAATACAGAACCAGGTTCTGCTTTTCTGATTATTTTTATCTTGAGGCAAAAGCCCTTTCTAAATCTTCAGAAGGAAGGTGCAGGGTGGGAAGATGATCATGAGTCACGGACCAACTGGGTCTTTCCGGGCCAGTGTCTGTGGATATTTTCTAAGAATGGAGGACATCCACTCAAGCGAAAAGGTTGGAAAGGATGTGTAGAGGAACTCATTCCTGGGGCCTGACCAGGGCCGGGACAGATTTTATTCAGGGTGAGCAACCTATAGTTACAGCATATAGGGGTCCCCTCCTCTTTGTCAGTCATGATGTTGGGTTTAGTCCTGCAATTTAAGTATTACAGTGAACAGAAGAGTCCAGATCTGAATCCACACCTGTAGGCTTTGGGTAAGCAGTTAGTTTGCATTTCTCATGCTTCCCCCCGCCTGCCCCCTGGCCCCCGCAGTTTTATTGAGATATAGTATAACATTAAGGTGTACAACATAATGATTTGACATGTGTATATTATGAACTGATCACCACAATAACTTAGCATCCATCACCTCACAGAGTTACATTATTTTTTCTCGTGATGGGAACATTTTAATTCTGCCATTTTTAAAGTGGATATGACTTCGCCTAGGATCTTGCACCATGCAGACGCTGATCTAGCAGATCTAGGGTGGAGCCCAAGATTCTGTATTTCAGATGAGCACCCAGGTGATGCCAGATGCCCAGGTCCTCAGGCCATACTCCCAGCTAGGTTGCACACCTCAGGCATTTCAACAGTTTTGCAACTTTGCAGCTCTGAACTGTATTGAAATTTGAACTCCAAGACTAGAGGTAAGTTACATCAGATGCTACCCAGGGATGCTGCATGCATGCATGCAGAGGCAGGTTGGCCTAGTTTCTGACTCCTTTACCTCGTAATTTACTACGATTTCTCCAAAAAATTTGCTGGGCTGCAGCCACAAACATTGTTCTCATTATCACTGTAGACATCTTCAGATTTACCCACGGGCACCCTGGAGAGAGCTATGACAAATCTTTGGATATGCGTTAAAGTCTGTGACCCTTCTTCAGCTCTGATAGCCAAAAATATTACTTAGCGACAGGAAAATATAAATTTCAGCCACCTACTCACTTTCCTACTTGAAGACCCTATTATCATTTAAATATATATTAAGAAGGCAAAAAAGTATATAGCACCAGGCTAAGAACTGTAATCTTTCATTACATTGTGAGACTCTTTCCACAAGTATTCAGGTTCTGTGATAAAGTCAAGGAGGTTTACATGAATTCTTGTAAATCAACACATAATTTTAGTACCTGTATTTAATTTTTAATTTTATTACTCTATCCATAGGAATTTTTATTATGGAAGGATATGTGGCCAGAAAATGCTCCTCTAACGAACTCTCAGGGTATTTTTCCTAAAACCATACAAATTAAGTTGTATTAGAAGTGTCTATAGTGTATTAAGGTGCTGCCCCTCTTGTGTGTTACATTGCCAACTAATGTAAATTGTCACTGGGATCTGGAATTATTATATCTTAGTAGGTCACCAATGGGTTTGAGAGTTTTTCAGATAGTGATAGTTGGAGTCATGGGATGGAAGAGGTAATTTAGTGGGATCTTGAGGAATATCTCCTTCAAACTGAAAGTCCCTCATCTAACCCAGCTGAGATGTCCCTTCTTTTATAAAGTTCCTACCCCTAGGTTAAACATTGAGCAAGATTATGAAAGTTGAGAAGGATTTTAGAGTCATTTCATGTAGGTAGGGTGACCATAGGATTTATCATCCAAACTGGGACATTTTTGAAAGTGAAATGGGGCAGAACTAATAATTTTATTGGAACAAAAGATGTAAACTGCAACTGTCCTGAGAAAATCAGAATGTGTGGACGCCCTAAATGTGACCCTACTTTCTAATGAAGATAAAAATCCACTGAACCACATCCCAAGCCATTGGCCATCTGACCTCTTCTGGAATTCCTCCAAGAAAAGGGTACATATTCCTACATAGCAGAACTAGATTGGTTTGGTTATTAAAATATCCTTTCTGCCATTGGCATGGTATTTGCATAACATTCACTTAACTTCGTGCTTCCTATCAGGGCAGCCTAGAGCAAGCTTGCTGACTTTTTTGTCTGATTGCTCGAAGGGTTGAGTGGTTTTGTAAATGTCACATGGGAATAAAGAGAAGGGGAAACCAAGGCAATGTCAGTGTGGCATGAAAGACTTCAAAGGAAGTGGCGAGTGAATGGATGAACAGTATTTCTCTAGATGAGATGGAGAACGCTGCCTGAGTGTAGAATATATACAAAGAGATGACTCAAGAGTCTCAGATTTGATGACTCAGAATTTATTGGATTCGTTGATTCTCAGATTAAGTGACTTAGAAATTTTTATATTAAAGAGTGAAATTTCTCAGGTTTATTAACACCGTATATTTTAGAGTGAATGAAATTGACTTGACAACTTTTAAATGCTTCGATGAGAGGATTGTTGGAAGTCTTGGTCCTTGTGCTTGCAGTATAATGGACATGGATTGTGAGAGCTTCAGGGTCCCCTCTATCTCCAGAATTCTGCTAGGGTCCTGGGTGCAATAGTAAGAAGATTCCCGGAGTGGGACCCTGGGTCCTCGCCTGTGGCCACGCCATACTATTTTTTTTTTTTTTTTTAAGATTTTATTTATTTGAGAGAGTGAGCGAGGATGAGCAGGGGGAGGGGCAGAGGGAGAGGGAGAAGCAGACTCCCCTTGGAGCAAGGAGCCCAACGCGGGGCTGGATCCCAGGACCCTGGGCTCATGACCTGAGCTGAAGGCAGATGCTTAACTACCTGAGCAGGTACCCAGGCACCCCCAGGCCATACTATTAATTAGCCTTTGTGATTGAGGAAAGTCCTTCTTTTCCTTGAGGATTTCCTAGGAGTTGTACCTCATAACTCTTACGGTTTTTCTTGGACCTCGAATTTTATAAGATTACCCTCTTTCTTTCCTTGAGTGTGCTCTGTGTTTTTTGTGAGGGAACCAACTTTCTTTATTTTTCTTGCTGTGTTTTCTTGTGTGTTATCCAGTGGCCATGTCTAGACTTGGGAGTTGGCTCCCTGAGGTCTAGTGTGATCAACGGCCAAGTCCGTGGGCCAAGGGAGCTGGGGATAGACAAAAACTGGGCTTGGGGAAGGTCGAGACCGACTGCATTGTTCATGTAACAATCCGAGTAGGAAACATCAAGTGTGTCAGAGCTACACAGTGAAGCTTAGCATTTCATTGCATTGTTTGCATCTTAACCCTGAAAATATAATTGCCACGTTCTCAGAATTAACTCCCAACTTCCTTTTCCCAATATGGGCATCGTAATTATTATTCTTAATTATGAAATGTTTTAAACACACTGTACAGAGAACAATATTCAATATGAAGACACCAGTGAACCTACCCCACAAATTTAATGAGTATCAACATATATCCATATATTTGTTTCATATCTTCGTAAGAAATAGAATATTGCAAATATAATTAAAGCCCAGCCCTCCCCCAACCCCCATTCCCTTCCTCCTCCCTAGGAGTAAATACTGCCCTGAGGTTGGCATATATCATTTCAGTACATTTCTTTTTTGACTTCGGCAACATGTGAATATATTCTTCAAAAAAAGAAAAAAAAAATACATATGTAGTGATTGTGTACCTTAAAATTTTATATAACTGCTATTTTTCTCTAGGAATCTGTGACTTTGTTTTTTTCACCTGATACTATTTTTTGATATTTGTTCATGTTGCTACTTATAAATCAAACTCACTCAACCTCACTTCGTTACGGGTTACTGTAATGAATAAACCTCCTCTTTTATGTATTCACTCCTCTCTTCAGAGAGATTTTTACAAAAATATTCTGGGAAGGAGAATCTAGAGTTGACTTAAGGACCCTTCCTCTGGCTTCCGTTGACTCCTTGGTAGGCCTTTCTCTAGCATTTGTCATACTGTCTTTTCATCACTGGTTATTTTTCTTCCAAACTAGACCAAAAATACTCAGAAGCAGATACAGTACAATTCAATTCATTCATGCAGTCATTCATTCACCAAGTGTTTTGATTACCAGTTATATTCCAGGGAGTTTGCTGTGTATATATCAAAAGTCAAAGACCAAATAGTTGCATAATTAGAGATACAGCCTAGAATGGACGTTGTGAACTGGACTGGAGTTTTATGGGCTAGATTCATCACAAAATGGAGTCTTGCTTTATTTTGTTGGTAATGAAGCGAACTAACATTGAAAAATTGAGAGGCCACCTACAAGTCTGAGGTTCTGGCTTCCTTGCAACACAGCCCTGTTCTCTTTCCTTGGTGGAAACTGTCCGGGGCCGGGTACTGCCTGTGCCCTTTGCATGGGCCTTTCTCTACTTGGCGGCTTCCCTCATTGATAGTTTCTGTTTGGGCCTCGTAAATCTTCAGGTTTGTCGTGCTTCACACAGAGGAATGTGGGGGAGCTAGGGCTGACGTCGTGTCTGTGGAGCAGAAGGTGAGTAGAAGCAGTAGGTATAGCGTTCAGGAGTATTGATGATCTTTACCTACCACACAGACAAACGGTGCTTTGTTTAACCTCCCAGGCATCTGGGTTCCTGTCAGTTTCTCCCTGTGTTTCACTCAGTTTTTCCTTTTTACGAAGGATTTGATCCATTATATAAAGTTGGCGTCTAACATAATTTCACTGTACATATTGACAATTCAAAATGGCCTCATTTATGCCATATAATATTTTCTCAAATTCTACCTTCCACGATATTAATAATATCCATTTTCCTTTTTTTTTAACTTTGCATTTTCCTGATGGATCTTTGCTCCTCCTTTTTTTATTCATAAATTTTTAGTATCATTTTGTTGTATATGTTTTCCATATATGATACATTTTTGGTTTGGGACTATTTACCTTTTGATAAAGAACTACAACCATTTTATATTTACTGCTTTTGTGTTTTAGTAAGGATATTTAAGCAAATGATGTTTAATTTATATTTTATACCTTATTTTACATCTTCTGATTTTGGTACTCTCATCTTTTGTGTATGTTTTTCGTGGTTTGTTTTGTTCTATCATGTTTGATTGATTGTTTGAATGTGTTTGATTATGTTCTATCATGTATTTTAATATTTTACAGTGATGATCAAGATACAAAATATTCTGATTCTCAGTTTCTTAGAGATTGATTTCACATTTATAAAGCATATAATTGAATGTGCATTTCTTTATCAAAGACAAAACAAGGTAATATTTGGTCTGTCTCTGCCCGAGGAGCAAATTAACATGCTATCATGGCCCTGCCCTTCCTGTCCCTCAATTGTCTGTCACTTCCATCAGCAGTCACAGATACTTTTTAATTATTATATCATTATCATATTAATTACATAATTAACTATATAGTGGTATGTTACATATGTTAAGACAGTACTAGTTTTCCTTTATTTTTTATTTATTTATTTATTTTTTACTAGTTTTCCTTCAAAAGGAGGTTTGCTTGTCACTGTGTTTGATTGATTTTCCTGAACACTCTAAATCCTTTCACTACATTTTCCTGTTCCCCTCGTCACCACGGATGTGTGAGCAGGAGAGCTGGAGACGAGGGGAAGCTTGCATAGTGGGGAAGGCTATTTCTAGGTAGTACTGAGGCAGGTACCTCGTTTTCTGGTCTCTCTACCCCTTGTGACACAGCATAAGTCCAGTAGGGACCCAGGTTTGGAGTGAGATGCTGCTTAATAACAAATCTTCATGTTATTTAAAAGAGAATAATGGAAGGAGGAACCATGAAGCATTAATGCTCAATGTAGAGGGTGTGAGACAATTCTAGATAATAGTTTTAAGGTTTCAAGATTCCCTGATTTACAAATTTGCTTGCTTGTCTGTTTTAAGAGAACTGATTGCCTAGGGGCATTTCCTCTTTGACCGCTTTGAGACAGGATGGCTGGTGGCTGAAACTTTGGTAATTTGAAGACTTGGCTATTGCCTTTGACTTGCCCTTTGCCAGCTGTGCAATTTTAGGTGCGCCATACTATCTACCTGAGCCCTTGATTCCTCTGTGTCTGTTAATAGCAATAATATTCTCTTCACAGGATTAAACGAGGGAGCAAAACATAAAGCACTATGGCTGTGCCTAGTAGATCTTAAGTACTCAATTAAAAAATATTAGAGATTTTTAGATTTGCTGCCTAAGCAATTCCCAAATTTATCAAATTAGCAGTTTCCAAATTTGCTTTCTACAGTGCACCGTCGGTCCATAGAAAAATGTAAGGACAGCAGTCTGTGTGATAATCGTTGGGAAGGAAGGACACTGACCCGCTGACTTGTATTTGGGCATATTAACCAAGGCATTTTTACACTGTACACTCAGCCTTCTCTAATCTGCTGATTCAGAAATTCTCAGAGCTGCTGCCTTAGTTACCCCATCTCTCTGACTTTTGATGACCTCTCTGCAATGTGTAGTTCATTGTTTATCCCTCTTTTCCACTCACAGACTCATTGTTTGATGGGATTTCCTTTTCCGTCACCCTCATGCTCCCCTTATTCCGACCCATGTTTCACTTCCGAGCATTGCCTTCACACCCCTGGATCCCCATTTATCCACGTCTCCTCTGGAGTTCATTATTTAGCGGTGTCCCCTCTGCTAGGTCTCATCGAGGTGCATCCTGAGCTTTCTTATCCGTTCTTCCTAGTTACTTGTGTCTATTCCCAGGGCTTCAGTGACCACCTCTGTTGACTCCCAGTTCTGTGTCTCCAGCCAAGGTCTTGATTCTATTCCAGTTATTTATTGAACATCTCCTCCTGTGGATCCTGCAGAAGCCTCAACCTCAGCATATCTCAAACTGTCCCCTTTATCTTCTGCCTCTTATTCTTTTTTTTAATTTAATTTTATTATGTTATGTTAATCACCATACATTACATCGTTAGTTTTTGATGTAGTGTTCCCTGATTCATTGTTTGTGTGTAACACCCAGTGCTCCATTGAATACGTGCCCTCTTTAATACCCATCACCGTCTGCCTCTTATTCTTATGTGCTGTCTCAGGGAGTGTATCATGCTTTATCAAGGGACATTTTTCAGAAGCCTTAAAGGTCCAAGTTCACTTGTCCCGCCTCCTCTCCAGGTTGTAGAGCTGTTGAAGTCTCGGCTGGAAGTCATGCCAAGTCCATCATGCTCTTTGCCCCCACTGCTGCTGACTTGCTTCTGGCCGTTCCTGTCTGTGTCCAGATTGAAGCCAGAGCCCCTTTGCTTTCTGGTTCACTCCCTTCTGATATGTGTTCTCCTCATGCTAGGATAATAATTGTTTTAAAATTTAATGTTTCTCATGTTACTTCCCCCATCTTTGAAACCCTATAATGTCTTCTCATAAACTTTAGGGTAACCCCCCAGATTCTAACTATGGCAAACAAAGCCCTTCAATCATGTGGCCACTGCCTTCCTGTCCTACCACACTTCCTACCACCTTCTCATGACCTCCTAGACTTCAGCTTGTGTCAAAATATGTACACCGCTCTGAAGACTCCTACTTGTTCTTGCTGCCTTCTCTTTAAACATGTCCTTCTCTTTGTCTGGAACACCCTCCCCTTCCTTTATCATCTATAATTTCGTCTTATTCTTTGAGACCAAGCTCAGCTGTCACCTCTTCCACAAGTCTCGCCATGAACCTGGTGTTCATTAGGGAGAAGTTTGTTCTGAGTAATGGATGGTGAACAGAAGTGACTTTGTTACTTGTAGGCCCGGATTATTAAAAGCAGTGTGCTGCTTCCATACCTCTTTTTCTCTCCCACAGAACCTTTGAGGCCACATGTTATAGATGGTATAGCTGCAAGAAAGCTCTTCTTTCTCTCTTACATTCTTAGTCAGGGTCCCACAGAAAACAGGTGGTGGCTTTGTAAGGGAATCTGTAAATAATTGTTTTAATAAGAGAATAATTTAGAGAGGGGTGGGAAGGGTTAAGGGAACCAGCAAGGGGTGTTGAGGCACCTGGGCACCAGCAACAGGGCAAAGGTGGAAATGGTGTGCCTAGAGCCGAGTTGAGAGCTGCAGCTAAGGAAGAGGGTCCCTAACAGAAGCTCTATCCTAGGATGATATGGTGACTAGCATAATTGCAACAAATCTGAAAGCAGTGTGAGTTATAAATACTCTAGTCTCTCTTCTTCTTCCATGGAATCTTCAGCTGGTGCTTCCACATTGGCCAAATCCAACTGAAGCCAAAGGGTAATGGAGTCAAATGATGCGGCCTCTGGAGGTTAGCCTCTCAGTGAAGATAGCGTAAATCATTTGGGGGATAGAATGAAGAATAACCAGCACGTACCCCAAAATAAGCATTTGATACTCAACCAAGGCTTGGTAAAGGTTTCCCTACCAAGTGGGTTTCTAGTGAAGAGTAGGAGGAAAAGATTAAGACTTAGTCTATTTTAACAGTAGCCTCTAAATCATCCTTCTAGGCCTAGCTAATATATCATATCCTTCAAGAAACCTTCCCTGAACTTCACCTCAACATGGAGTAAATGCCCATCTCTGTGTTCATTTAGCTTCCAGTTCCTACTTCTTTTATAACACTTACCAAATTATGATGAAATTATATCTCTTTATGTGTCTGTCTCCCTCACTAGACTCTAAGCTCTGTAGGAACGTCATCTTATGCATCTTTGAATCTTTAGCTCCTGGCATATGTCTGGTATCTAAGATTGCTGACTTTGACTGATAGATTTTTGCAAAAACCATACATTTTACAAGTTCTAAGTCCTCAAATTGCAAACTCTCTCCTGTATGGCACTGAGACTGCACATGACGCACAGAAAACTCATGAACAGTGGTTCATAAAGCATGATATAAAATTGACCTGGTAGATGCAGTCAAATTTCTGGTCCATTGAGGGAACAAGTACAACTATCCCATCCCTTTATGTGTGATAGTAACAAGCCATCTCAACCAGAACATTGAAGAACAGCAGTGTGGGACAGGCATAGTGTCTGCCATATGGGTGCTTATGGCCTGTGACCAACCTTCTGGTTATGGATAGGTACACTAAGGCTAAAGACAGAACTTTGACACTTGTTTCAGGTTTGCTTAGTTGCAAAGGGTCTTTCTGTTTGAAAACAGTGTGTTATAATGAAAAGCCCATGGGCAATAGGGTTGGATTAATTTGAGACTAAATTATAGGACACCACTTTACGAGTTTGCTCTAGTTTCTTAATTGTTCTGAGCCTCAATTTCCTCATCTGTAATACCTACAAAAAGGGGTTGTATGGGGCTTAAAATGAGAAACTTCTGTAAAGTTCAAGGCTCAGCATAGGCATTTACCATAAATTTGTTGTTTTTGCTTTACATTAATGGCATCATGCTCAGGGACTGGAGATAACATGACAAGAGATTGTATTCCATCCTACACACTCTATAGAAGTTTAACTTTGGAGTTGCCGTGTAGGTAGATATGGAGGGATGCCAAAGGGAAAGATGGTCTTTTAGATATGAGTAACGCAAACAGGTATCTGAAGCTCTTGAACTAAAGTAACTGGATCAGGTCTAAATTCCCCTGTGTTCATCTGTAAACACAAGCTGAGTCTTTGAATCTGGTGTTGTGGCAGGTAGGAGCTCCCATGTTCTTACCTAAATTCCTTTGCTCTTTATTTCATTATAGCCTTTCAGTGCCCTTCTTTAGGCTGCCCGAGACTCATTTCCCACCCCTTCTCCTCCTTTACAGCCCAACACTCACCACAACCACAAACACACACTGAACAAAGCTGATGAAAGGAAGTACAAGATTTCCCAAATAAAACAAGGAATGTAAAACCAGTCTCTCCATTTTCTGCTGTCAATTCTTGCTGAGTGTCAGAACACAGTCCCGTAGCAGACAATGCCATCTTGTGGTTCTTGTGAAAATCATTCCTTGGAAAATCCAAGAAGGTCATTGTTTATTTTTCACCACTAGTGTTCCTTCCTGTCATATTTTTACAGATGAAGCCAACATCCCCTTAGATGTCACCTAACAAAAACAGAAGCCAGGGTATTGATAAAGCAGCAGGTCACTCTACTCTGGGAAAATCCCACTGTCCTATATGTAAAGAATTTTAATACAATTATGCACTTGACAGAAAGATAAAGGCAGGCTGGCTGCATGGTTTGTTTTCCTTCGGGAGCAGTCATGCATTACTTTTTAGAATAACATAGCCTGGAATACTGATTCCCTTGCCACACTGTCGTCCTGTGTGTCAGCCCTTTGAATAGTGAATCCAGTGCAGAAAGGCCTCATCCACACTTGTCCGAAAATGTTTCCTCTGGGTTACGATCTGCACATAAAGGTTTCAGCAGCAGAAGCTTTTTGGGCCACTTTTTGGTGTTACATGAGTGTTGTGGGTTCAGCTATATTTCCTTGGAACATAAAAAAGGGAGGTTTTGGTTTGTTACCTTTGAAACCTCAGGGAAATCAAAACCAGAACTCATTTTGGATGCTGAAGTGATTAATCCATAGTGCCCTGTGAGTTGAAATAATGATTTGATGCACTGGAATAGTTCTGCAACAATATTCTGTTTCTCTTCTAGTCGGAAGTGACCAGAAAGAGCATTTTTAAAAAAATCTTGCATTAGCACACTGAGTGCTTTTATGTATAATAAACATATTAATCAATATTTCTTTTATTGTTTATAACCCAATTCTAGTGGAATATAGTAAAAGCAAACTTAAACTGTGTGGTTTTGAATTAGTAATCTTTAAAATTGGTCATATACTATATTGAAGCACTTTGATAACATCTATGGGAATAAACTGACCATGTTTTGGAAGACAATTTGCCCTTTTAAGACATTGCATCTATCTCACAAAATTTATTGATTCAGTCAGTAGATATGCTTTGAGGGCTTACTAGGTCCCAAACACTCTGTGAGGGGTTAATTCTGAGAAGGGAAAAGATATGTTTCTTCTCTCATGGAATTCATAGTGTAATAGGAAGAACAGACAAGTAAATAAGCAATTACAAATGCATGTAGTTAGTTGTATAATTGGAGGTGTTAGGGGTTATCTGGCGCAACACAGAAATCCAATCTTAAGAATAAATGGCTTCTAGATGAAAGTGACAAAATAAAAGATGAGAAAAAGTTTAGGTGAAAGGGGTGAGAAATAATATCTCACCCAGATAGAAAAGCCTGTGCTTTTCTGGAGACTATACCAATTGGGGCAACACTTAAAGTAACCATTGTAAACTAGTGTAATAACCTCAATAGCATTTCCACTTGTTTTTCTTCATTAATTTTTTTTACTTTCAAACCCATTCTAGTAACAGCAGCCTGTGACCCTTTAAAAAATTTAAACTATATCACAATAACTCAGAAAACTATACAAAGAGATACACTAAAAAATACTGTTAAAAATTAAGTTAAGGGACACCTAGGTGGCTCAGTCGGTTAAGTGTCTGCCTTCTGCTCAGGCCATGATCCCAGGGTCCTTGGATCAAGTCCCGCATTGGGCTCCCTGCTTAGCAGGGAGCCTGCTTCTCCCTCTGCCTGCCACTCCTCCCTGCTTGTGCTCTCTCTCTCTGACAAATAGGTAACATCTTTTAAAAAAATTAAGTTAAAATTCTAAAAATTGTTCAAGTTATTCCACAGGAAGACAAGAAAATAGAAACACAGGAATAAGAAATAGAGAAAACAGACAAACAAACTTACAAAATGGTAGACTTAAGCTCTAACATATGAATAACTGTCTTAAATGTAAATGGTCTAAATACAGTAATTAAAAGACAGAGATTGGCAAAGTAGATGAACTATTCTTATTAAACACAAAAATACAGCATGAAATGAAATGAATGAATATGATGTGAATATGGAAACAAATTGATAAATGTGAACTTAGCAAAATTAAAACCTTTTGTTCTATCAACAACTCAGCTAAGGGGGTTAAAAGACAAGGTATAAAGGAGGAGAAAATACTTACAAATTGCATATCTGACATAGATTCTGCACCTAGAATATATAAAGAACCCTTCAAAACTCAATAGTTAAAACAATTCCCAGACAATCCAGTTAGAAAATGAGCAAATATATGAGTAGACATTTCATTGAAGAGGATATATAGATGGCCAATAAGCACATGAAAACACGTTCAACATCATTAACTGTTAGGAGACTGCAAAATAAAACCACAATGAGTAATCACTGCAAAATATAAAAATAAATTTAAAATAGTGACAAAACCAGATTCCTGCAAGGATTTGGAGAAACTGGATTACTCATACATTTCTGGTACGAATTTAAAATGGTATAGCCATTTTACTAAAGAGTTTGTCAGTTTCTTTTAAGTCTAAAAATTTATTACTCTGTGACCAGCAATTGCATTTATCCCAGAAAAATGTATGCTTAGACTCACACAAACACTTGTATGTGAATATTCACAGCAGCATTATTTGCAGTAGCCAAAGACTGGAAGCAACTCTGATGTCCTTCAATGAGTAAATTTTCAACAAACTGTGGTACATCCATACTGTGTAATACTACTCAGCAATAAAAAGAAATGAACTATTGATGCACAAAACACCTGAATGAATCTCCAGAGAATTATACTGAGTGAAACAAGCCAGTCATCAAAGATTATATGCTTTATGATTTCATTTATAAAGCATTATTTAAATTGCAAAATTATAGAAATAGAGAACAGATTAGTGATTGCTATGGGAGGAGACTGGGGAGGAGAACAAGAGGGAGGTGGGTATGGTTGTAAAGGGCAACTATAAAGGATCCTGTGGTAATGGAACTGTCCTGTATCATACATACATACAGTGCTGATCATACATGAGCCTGCAGTGAAATTCCACAGAACTCATACCACAGGCCGAGAAAATATTTTCAAAAGACTAATGTAAAAGACTATTTTCTAAAATTTCCAAAAGAATTCTTGAAGCTCAACAATAAGAAAATGAGCAACCTTATTTAAAAATGAACAAAAATAGGGTGACTGGGTGGCTCAGTCATTAAGCGTCTGCCTTCGGCTCAGGTCATTATCCCAGGGTCCTGGGATCGAGTCCCACATCAGGCTTCCCACTCAGCAGGGAGTCTGCTTCTCCCTCTGCCTCTGCCTGCTGCTCTGCCTACTTGTGCTCTCTCTATCTCTCTGTCAAATAAAATCTTTTAAAAAAATAAAAAATAAAAATGAACAAAAATAGACCTCTATCTATTAAAGAAATTAAATCAATAATTAATAATCTTCCAAAACAGAAGACACCAGACCCAGATAGGTGCATTGGTGAATTTTACATTGATGAATTCATACATTTAAGGAAGAAATTATACCAATTCTCTACAACCTCTTTCAAAGAATGGAAGCAGAAGGAATGGATCCCTAGCTCATTCTATGAGGCCAGCATTACTCTAATATCAAAACCAGACAAAGACATTATAGGAAAACTACAAACCAGTATCTTTTGTAAACATAGATACAAAAATCACAAATTAAATCCAACAGTGTATAGAAAGAATTCTGTACCACAAGCAGATAGGATTTATCTCAGATATGCAAGGCTGATTCAACATTTGAAAATCAGTTCATGTGACCTAGCACATCAACAGGCTAAAAAAGAAAAATGCATAATCCTATCAGTAGTTGCAGAAAAAGCATTCAACAGATGAATGGGTAAAGAAGATGTGGAATGGAATATTATGCAGCCATCAAAAAATGAAATCTTGCCATTTGCAATGACGTGGATGTAACTAGAAGGTATTATGCTAAGTGAAATAAGTCAATCAGAGAAAGACAAGTATCATATGATCTCACTGATATGAGGAATTTGAGAAACAAGACAAAGGATCATAGGGGAAAGGAGGGGAAAAATGAAACAAGACGAAACCAGTGAGGGAGACAAACCATAAGAGACTCTTAATCTCAGGAAACAAACTGAGGATTGCTGGAGTGGAGGGAGATGGGAAGGATGGGGTGGCTGGGTGATGGACACTGGGGAGGATATGTGCTATGGTGAACGCTGTGAATTGTGTAAGACTGTGAATCACAGACCTGTACCCCTGAAATAGATAATATGTTATATGTTAATAAAAAAAAAGAAAAAAAAAGAAAAAGCATTTGACAAATCCAATACCCATTCATGATAAAAACTCAGTAAACTAGAAATAGAGGAAAATATCTTACACTTGATAATCTACAAAAATTTTATAGCCAGCCTTATATTTAATGGTGAGAAACTTGAAGCGTTCCCACTAAAATCAGGTGGAAGACAAAGATGTCCCTTCTCACCATGCCTTTTCAACATCTTACTGGAAATCCTTGCTAATACAATAAGACAAGAAAAGGAGAAAGAAGGCATACAGATTGAGAATGGAGAAATAAAACTGTCTTTGTTAACAGATGACATAACTGTGTAGAAAATCTGAAAGAACTGACGAAAAAACTTGAAAATAACAAATGATATAGCAAGGCTGTAGAGTAAAAGATTAATATATAAAAGGCAATTGCTTTCCTATACACCAGCAATGAGTAAGTGGTATTTGAGTTTAAAAACACAGTACCGGGCGCCTGGGTGGCTCAGATGGTTAAGCGTCTGCCTTCGGCTCAGGTCATGATCCCAGGGTCCTGGGATCAAGTCCCGCATCGGGCTCTCTGCTCCTTGGGAGCCTGCTTCTCCCTCTGCATCTCTCTCTCTCTGTCTCTCATGAATAAATAAATAAAATCTTTAAAAAAAAAAAAAAAAAAAAAACACAGTACCATTTATGTTAGTGAAAAAAAAATGAAATACTTAGGGGTAAATCTATCAAAATATGTACAAGATCTATATGAGGAAAACTACAAAACTCTTGATGAAAGAAATCAAAGACAGACTAAATCAGTGGAGACATATTCCATATTCATGCACAGGAAGACTAAATATTATCAAGATGTCAGTTCTTTTCAACTTGATCTATAGATTCAATGCAATCTCCATCAAAATTCCAGTAAGTTCTTTCGTGGATATTAACAAACTGATTTTAAAGTTTATATGGAAAGGCAAAAGACCCAGAATAGCCAACACAGTATGGAAGAACAAAATTGGAGGACTGACACTACCCAACTTTAAGACTTGTTATAAAGCTGCAGTAATCAAGACAGTGTGGTACTGGTGAAAGAAGAGACACAAGATTAGTGGAATAGAATAGAGCCCACAAATAGACCCACATAAATATGGACAACTTAATCTTTCACAAAGGAGCAAAGACCATACAGTAAAGATACTTTTTTCAACAAGTGGTGTTGGAACAATGGGACATCCACATGTAAGAAATAATAAAAATAATTCTATGGACTCTGAGAAACAAACCGAAGGTTCTAGAGGGGAGGAGGTGGAGGGATGGGTTAGCCTGGTGATGGGTATTAAGGAGGGCACGAACTGCATGGAGCACTGGGTGTTATACGCAAGCAATGAATCATGGAACACTACATCAAAAACTAATGATATAATGTATGGTGATTAACATAACATATTAAAAAAACGAGTTAACTGAATACTCCAAATATAAAAAAAAATAATAATAATTCTAGATATAGACCTTATACCCTTCATAGAATTTAACTCAAAATGGATCACAGACATAAACTGAAAATTCAAATCTGTAAAACTCCTGGAAGATTAATATAGGAGAAAACCTAAATGACCTTTGCTATGGTGATGACTTATTGAGACTACAAGCCACAGATTGGGACAAAATATTTGCAGAAGACATATCTGATAAAGGACTGTTGCCCAAAATGTACAAAGAACTCTTAAAACTCAATAATAAGAAAACAAACAACTTGATTAAAAAATGGTCTAAACACCTTAACAGACACCCCACCTAAGAAGATACACAGATGGCAAATAAGCATATGAAAAAGGTGCTCCACATCATATGTCATCAGGGAAATGCAAATTAAAAGCAATGAGATACCACTACACATCTCTTAAAATGGTTGAAATCCAGAACACGACAACACTGAATGCTTGCAAGGATATGGAGCAACAAACTCTTAACTCATTCTGGTGGTGGAATACAGCCATGGTGGAAGACAGTTTGCCAGTTTTTTTTACAAAACTAAATTTACTTTTATGATCCAGCAATCACATTCCTTTGCATTTCCCCAAAGGAGTTGAAAACTGTGTCCACACTCAGATTTTTATGGTAGTGTTATTCACTTTATTCAATTGCCAAAACTTGGAAACAACCAAGATGTTCTTCAGTAGGTGAATGGATAAATAAACTGCGGTATATAGAGTCAATGGAACATTACTTAGCACTAAAAAGAAATGAGTTGTCAAGCCATGAAAAGACATGGATGAAATTTAAATGCATATTAATAGTGAAAGAAGCCAATCGGAAAAAGATACTTACTGTATGATTCCACTATATGACATTCTGGAAAAGGCAAAAAGGAGACAGTAAAAGGATCAGAGGTTGCCCTGGGTTGGAAAGAAAGAGAGGTGATGGGTGGAGCACAGAGAATGTTTAGGGCAGTGAAACCATTCTGTATGATACTATAATGATGGAGATGTGTCATTATACATTTGTCAAGACCCATAGAATATGAAACACCAAGAATGAACCCTAATATGAACTGTGGACTTTATGATGTGTCATTGTAGTGTCATGGATGATAACAAATATAGCACTATTGTACATGAGGTTCATGGTGGAAGAGGTGTGAGTGTGTGGGTTCAGGGGACACATGGGAACATTCTGTACTTTCTGCTCTGTTTTTTCTGTTTACCTGAAACTGGTCTAAAAATAGAGTCTGTTAAAAATGTCATTGAACTAAATACACAAGTACATATACAACATGAGAAATCTGAATAAGATTGGTGGATTGTATCACTTTCAATATCTTGGTGGTTATACTGTACTGTAGTTTTGCAAGACATTACCATTGGGGGAAACTGGGAAAATGGTACATGGGATCTGTTTTATTTTTCACAACTGCCTGGGAATCTATAATTGCCTCAAAATATAAAAGTTTAATTTAAAAAAAATGTACACTAGATCAAGTCTCCATCCTCCTTGAAAGCATTTGACTTCCATCCCCCTTAGAATAAATAGACCTTCTTTCTAGATTTTATATGGTTTTGTAAGATCTGTCCCCCCTTCAGCCTTTCTAACCATCTCCCTCTCTGTCGCTCCTTCTGTAGCTTCAGATGCAATGGCTTCCTTTCTTTTCCTTCGATAGGTCAGGCCGCTTACCTTTCCAAGACATTCTACTTGTTCCTTCTGCCTCAGACCCTTCTGCAAGTCACTTGGATAGCTGCCTCAGGCATGCCCCTCAGTTCAAATGTCACCATTTCAGAGTGTGTCCCAGATCATTCTGTGGAAAATGGTCTGCACAGGTACTCTCTTCACATTACCTTTATTACCTCATTTATGCTAATCATAATTAAAAGCTTTCTCTAACTTGACTTGCCCTTTCCCCCTTACACATTTGCTTCTGAAGAATGCAGATTTCCTGAGTGCAGAGATGTTTGTCTTGTTTCCTACTGTGCCCTAGTGCCCAGCTCAGTACCCGATTCCTAGTAGGTGCTCAGTAAATAAATGCTAAATGAGTGAATTTTTATAAAAGATGCATGAATATCGCTAAGAAGATCCCCATTAAAATAAGGAGGAAATGAATAGAAGGACAAACTATAGCTTAGGACCTTAACAATGCAGTTGTTTAAATTGCAATTTCACTGACAAGTAATAGTTTTAAAAGAAGGAAAACATTTTGCTTGGTGGGAACCAAAGTCAATTTCCCAGTATGTAGAAGTGAGTCTGAAAAGTAATTAACTACAGGTTCCAGGCTGAGACGCAGACTGTGTCTGAGAGTGAAATCAATGGATTATCAGGGCAAATAAGGCCCTGTGGTCTCCTGAGATGAAGATCCAAGTTCAAGAAGAATTAGAAAGCGTAAAACATTACAAAAATTACAAAACATAAAAGAAAGGGAAAATACCCAACTCGTGGACAAAATGTGTTTACTCCCCACAGCAGCACATTGGTCTGACTTCTTCCTGTAAGAGTTGTTCAGAAGCAGAGCTCAAAGAGCCAAGCCTGGGTTTGCTTCCCTCACCTCACATTTCACACTCCCTAGACGTGTGCTACTGTCGACAGGCCCCTGGTTGGTCTTGGGGTGGGTTTTTGTTTGTTTGTTTGTTTGTATTTTTCCATTCTCTGCTGTCTCAGTCAGTTTCAGCTGTTATAACATGATACCATGGACTGGGTGGCTTACACAACATAAATTGATTTCTCTCAGTTCTGTAGCCGAGGAAGTCTGGGATTGAATTCTGGCTGATTTGGATCCTGACGAGGAGCCTCCTCTTGGTTGTGCCCTCATGGGATGGAGAGAATGGCAGTATATCTCTTCTCATAAGGGCACTAATCTCAGCATGGGGGCTTCACCCTCATGATCTAATTACCTTCCTAAGGCCCATCGCCAGGTACCATCACATTGGCGATTAGGGGTTCAATATATGGATTTGGGGTGACAACAAACATTCAGTCTATAGTACCTGCCAGTCACACCTATCTCTTCTGACCCCAAATGAGTTTACCAAAGTGTAATTCCTCAATCCCTTGCTCTCAGCTGGGTCCTGGAGTGTAAGAAATGGACAGACATGAAGCTTTGGTTAGGAACCTCTAATTATCCCAATGAGGGGAAGGTTGACCTTTAGAAAGCCCAGGGTTCAGGAAGCATTTCTTACCAACAGGTACACATCCAGCATCCCCAACACTCCTTTCTTAAACAGCAGGGTTTAAAATGTTTTGTTGTTGTTGGCCTCTTGTAAGATTAGATTTAGCAATAGTTTGTGTGTGTGTGTGGTGGTTTTTTTTTTTTTTTAAGACTTACTTATTTTAGAGAGAAGAGAGTGCACGGGGGAGGAGCAGAGAGAGTCTTAAGCAGACTCCGCTGCTGAGCACAGAGCCCGACATGGGGCTCAATCTCATGACCCTGACATCAGAGCCTGAGCTGAAACCAAGAGTTGGACACTTAATTGCGCCACCCAGGTGCCCAGATTTAGCAATAGTTTTTGAAAGAGTTATGCTGTTCTAAAAAGAAAGGTTGAAAGCTGATCTACCACACTCCTGATTTTCCTCCTTTCTTTCATGGTATGATGGCTACACTTTTTCAGTTCTCTGTTGGACACCTCTCGTAATCCAGATTTCTAAAGGTCAGTTTGCCCCACGTTGGCCCTCTTTTTTTCCTGTTCACTCCCTTGGTGCCTTATCCAGTTGCTTGACTTTAAATACCATCTGCATACTGATAACTCAGAAACATATATTGCTAGCCTTGACATGGCCTCTGAACCCCAAACTTACCTATTTGGCAGCCTATAAAGTTTTTCTACTTGAATGTGTGCTAGACATCTCAAGAGTGACATGCCATCCATCCTGAACGCATATTCTTGACTTTTCTCCATCACTGCATCCTTCGTCAAGTCCTGAATCTGCTCGGTCTTCAAAAACCTGTCCCATCATTTCTCACCACCTGAATAGCTGGCACCCTCATCTCTGTGATTTCCTGCGACAACATCCTGTTTCCTTTTCTTCTACTTCTGAACTTCCACAGTCTCCTCAGGGCAGCCAGAGAAATCCCTTCCGGATAGAAATCAGATAATAGCATCCCCTTGCACAGAATCCTTGAGTGATTTCTTAACACAGGGAATAAAAACCTAAGTCCTTAATGTGGCCACGAGGCCCTGGCCCTTCTCCCTCCACCCTTCTGTGGCTGACTGCTCCAGCCTCCTAGCCTCCCCGCCTCCCCGCCGCCCTCATTCACACCGAACATGCTGCTGCTCAGGTCTTTGCATCCTGAGACTCTCTTTCCTGAGGGTTGCGTGTTAAGGGTGAAGAGTAGATATATCTGATATATCTCCCTTCCTACTTCTGATATTATATCAGTGGTTCATCTAATCTCATGATAAAGCAATTTAAGGAAAAATGTATGTGAAGATATGCATGTACATACCAGCAGATAAGATAGATACTTTGTTCTCCTATAGGTATAGCGAAACTATTTTATAAGGCAAATAGAATTTCTGTATTAATCCTTTTTAAAAAAAATTTCTATTTGTACTAATTTCTTGAATTAAAAATAATTTTTAAACTCTTTCTTGCAATCTACCTCTCATACTGTGGACATTTCTCCATAAAGAAGAGTGGGGATGCCCCCTGACAGGGCAACTGGTTGTTTCTACTAAATCATCAATAAGTCTGTTGATTTGTTTACATCAACTTCTTTGGCCATTAACATTGCCCTGGTGGGCTGTGTTTTACAGCCCACACCTGTGTGCACACACACACACACGCACACACACACCTTCACACTAAACATATACTCCAGCTAATTTCCATTTGCAAGCAGTTGCCTGGATAAGTATCATTCACACCTGTTCACGTCCAATGCTAATGGAAGTCACGGTCTTCCCGTGAAACAGTGACATAATGTTGGAAGCCCAGCAAAACCATTCCTGAGTCTGAAGCTGTACCCTATCTAACATATTAAGTAAATCCTTGGTAATGAAAACACTTTTCCAACTACAATTTGGTATTAGCAAAACCCACCCACTCCCGGAGAAGACGTGCTGAGAAACTAGACACCATTGAACTTGACGAGTCCTGACTGTTACGACCGGGTTCACCAGATTCTTCTGCAGTAAAGTCATCAGCACAAAGGGACACGTGAACAGGGGTCATCAAACTCTGGCGTTGTCATCTGTTTCATGCTGTATTCTTTTCATTCTTTCAGAGTTCAGCTCAGTGACCACTTCCTGTAGGCAGTGTTCCTCTGTTACCGCCGGACCCCACGGAGACATGGCAGTCGGCTAGAGCCCTGGCAGCGGGGGTGCAATAAAACCACATTCTCCAGGTATGTGATCTTCACCTCCTTCATGATGACAGGGACTGACCTGCCTCATCTTCCCCTTTTACAGTTGGCTGTCCTGGAGGACTCATGTTCAAATTAAAAAAATTTTTTTTAAATATATCACCTGGGGAACTTTTAGAAAATGCCCGTGCCTAGGCCCTGCCTCCAGGGATTGGGGCTTACTTGGTTGAGGGTGAAGCTCAGGTAGAGAAATTATTTTTAAAGGCCCCACGGTGCTGCCTATTTGCAGCAAGGGTTAAAACCTCTTGGTTAGGGCAGTTTTGAAAGCATTTTTTGCCACCTATGAATTGTTTTCTCCTATATATATTAAAAAAAAACAGGACTAACAATATTTCCCTGGATTATTATTCACTGGGTGGGATCACATCTTGCCCATTTTGAACACTTATGTCACCTTAGGCAACTGCTTAACCCCTCAGAGTCCTGGATTTCTCTTTTGTAAGGTTTTTTTTTTTTTTTTTTTCCCTGAGAGTGGGAGAGAGAAGAGAAGGTGGTGGGAGGGGCAGAGAGAGAAAGAGAGAATTCCAAGCGGACTCCCCATTATTGCGGAGCCTGATGCACGGGGCTCGATCTCATAACCCTGGGATCATGACCTGAGCTGCGGTTAGCAGTGGTACGCTTCACTGGCTGAGCCACCCAGGTGCCCCTGGGAGTTTTAATAAGTAACAACACATGGGTTTGTTGTGAGAAATAGATGAGGGAATGTGAGACGAGTCCTCAGTCTAGGGCTTGGAATATAGGAGTTCAGCAAGCTTTTAGCCATGGTGAGCACCACCTAGCACAGTCATTAACATTAACATTAAATAAATGTTAATCTTTTCCCATCTTTCCCTTCCGTCAATTGCTATATTCTGTCCTGATCCCTATACTTATAAGCCAGGCCTTTGGTATGCAGTAAGGAAGACCAGGATGTCTAAGTCCTGTTTTGAATTCTGTCCCTTATTTAATTATGGTGACATAAAGAGGATATGGTGTGTGTACGTGTGTTATAAGGAGTATAATTATAGATATAGTTAAGGAATTGTTCTGTTTCTAACCCTTGAAGAGAAACATCAAGGGGACAGAAACTGTAACATTGTGATTTAAGCAATGGGCAATGCTGGGCACCTCAGAGGAGTTAAAAAACTTGTAAGGGACCGGGGTGCTTGGGTGGCTCCGTTGGTTAAGCGTCAGACCCTTGATTTCAGCTCAGGTCATGATCTCAGGTTCATGGGATCCAGCGCCACGTCCTGGGGCTCTGTGCTTAGCAGGGAGTCTACTCTTTCTCCTTCTCCTCTGCCTCCACCCCAGCTCACATGCATGCACTCTCTCTCTCTCTAAAAACAAAACAAAAATGAAACAAAAAACTTCGATGGGACCTTGTGATTCTGAGCGTGCTTCTCAGATGAGGAGCATTGGTATCTCCTGGGAGCTTGATGGAGAAGCGTAATGTCGAGCCCCGTCCCAGACCTGCCCCATCAGAATCTGCATTTTAACAAGATGCCCAGGCGATCCCCGTGCACAGTCAGGTGTGAGAGATGGTCTCATAAGGTGTTGAGATGATGGCTGACAGCTGAGGGTGCCCGCGGAGCTGGTTTACAGAGGTGTTCACTCCTTTCCTCTCCACCGCTCTCGCCGTCCTCAGCCCAGGCTGACAACTCGGTGCCTGAGACCACATTACAGTATTGTCAGGCCCAACTCTGAGTCCGAAACAGCTCTCAGTCCCTGCTGTGCGTCCGGCCCCAATAGTGTGAGCACCCAGATCCCTTGCCATCTTCACACACTGAGCCTTGACTTCCAGCACGTCTTGCCCACCCCCAGCTTTCCGGCTCCCATCCTGACCTCCTTGCCTTCTGACTCATTGCCTCGGCCCCCGTCACGATCTCTGTCCTTCCCTCCAGGATCGGACACATGGTGATGCTCTTTTACTTTCGACTGTTGGCTTGCCCTCTCTGTCTTTCCTCATGTGTTCTTCTTGTTCCCACTCTGGAATCCAGCCCTCCCAGGCTCACCCAGAGGTCGAGGGCTTCTGGAACTGTACTATCCACTGTGAAAGGAAATCAGATCCAGGAGGCAGATTCCAGTGAAGCTCAGAGGGCTGCTTGAACCCTCTCTGGAGCCATCTGACCTTCATTCTGGCTCTTCTGTGGTGCATGGCTCTCTGGAGGTACACTCCTAGAGGAGGCTCAGGAGGGAGAAGGAGGCTGTCAACAGAGTACACTTAGCTTAGCAAAGATAATACTGCAAGTGGCCAACGCCGCCTCCCCATGTTCTCTTGAAACTCCCACTTGGGAATGGCCTGCAAGTTCTGGCCTTTCTCTTGAACTATGTGTTCATTCTCGACGAAACTGGTTAACTGTAAGATACTCTCTGCTGCTTTGCAAACCACAATTATGTTGGAAATAAAACTCAGTAAAAGCTGCACCTGACATCTACATGGATCGATTATTGACTCAGCGGCAGCTAGAGGAGCCCATCAAGCTGCCCTCACTTGTTTTCTTACAGATAGGATATTTTGGTTTATTTGAGTGCCTATTGTTTGGCATTTAAAATTATATATATATTTTTATCCTAGTCATTTCTGAAGCAAAACTGACTTCCCTGGTAATTAAATTTTTCCCACAATGGCAATTTCACTGCTTGTTTTCATTTTACTACAAGATGCCTGTGGATTATGATGCTGGTGTCAGTTCTCACCCACCCACATCCCTTCAAGGCAGCGGAAAAGATGTCAACATTTCTAAGGTGGGCCCAGATAATGTGTAGTTCCCCCAATTTCACTTTCGGAGGCGGGTATCATATTACTTATGCATATAGGCTGACTAAATACATGTTTTGGATTTATTTTAGAGGCTACTAAATTTGGGAACTCTGTATGAAAAGATATAGCCTTGAATTGACTAAGTTCTATTAAGACATATGTGAAACTTAAGTATACTGTTATTAAGATTATTTTGATTTTAAATAGTATTTTATATTCCACAAAGTCCATTTCAGAAGAAATTTGGCTGGAACAAACGATAGTCTATGAGATGGGCAAATTCAGGAAAAGATGGTCTGTGACCCCTATACATTTAGAAGTTCATCTGATGTGCTGGATTGACTTGACCTCTCCTGTTTGATGAATAAACTATTCCCATCCTATTCGCTCTTTCCTCCACTTTGCTACCACTCACATATCACCACTTGGACAGATCCTTCATCAAGCCCCTAACCTGGTATTTTTCAAATTGCCAGTTTCAATCCTTTAGTAAGTCATGAAAACAATTTAGTGAGCTTTATACAGTATTTAAAAAAAATGAATAGATCAGAGTGACTCACAGGCAGAAAGGATAAGTATTGTTTTGTGAAATTTTTATTTCAGTGGTGTGTGTGTGTATAATTACATGGTAATGTGGATTATATTGCTTTTTGGGGGTTGTAGCAAAAGAGTTTGAAATGCATAAATGGACCTAGTATTGGTTCCTTCCTAAAATGATTCCATGCTCTGGATATTAAGGATCTTTGTCTTTCAAGAACCTGGAGACTTTAGGTTGCTACTAAGCTAATGGCCATCTTCAGGACACCCACATGCAGCACATGCCCGCCCCCACATAAGTGCTTGACTATTTTGCCTCCATGAATTATCTTTCCTGTGCCTCTGAGCCTGCTTCTACCCTCCTTCACGTGGGGGGAGGGGTGAAGAAACCACGTCCTTTCCTTGACTTCCAGCCATTGAGATAGGTGGAAAAATGTGAAGTGTAGTGAAAAAGAATCTGAAGAGAACAATTACCTTCAAAACAAATATTTAAAGTTGTCAGAGAATTGCTTGAAAAAGACTTCAGGTCCAGGTGGTGTTACAACTGGGAGATTTCAGGCCTTAAAAGAATAAATATTTCTCTCTATATAAATGATTCCATAATATAGGAAAAAAGAAAACTTTCCAATTGACTTTACAATGTGAACATATCCTGGAAACCAAAGACAGGTAAAAAAATGGCAACAGAAAAACCCCAACATGTCAACTGTACCTATTACTATAGGCAGAAAATTCCAAAATTAAATGCTAGCAAATAGAATCTATCATTTTGTTGAAGGAAATACATGACAGTGTGATCTTTTAATTGGAGAATATAAAAATGGTTGAACATAAAGAAATCTATTAATATAACCCATCACATTAGTAAGGTAAAGGAGAAAAATAAATGATCATACATAGATATGGGAGAGTGTTTGGATAAAAGTCAACATTTGTTCTTAATTCATTCTTAAGAACACCAGTGATGACAACAATGCTCCAGGAAACTCCAATACCACATATGTTAACATTACATATCTGAAAGGGTAGCAAGCACATTACATATTAACTGATACTGAAAAGTCAGAAGAATATCAAGAATAGATATGATGACTTCTGTTATTCAGCATTGTTCTTTATAATTTTCTGTATATGTACCTATCCCTAAATAATACAGTGCTTCATTTTCCTATCTTTTAACATTGTATAAATAACACTATACTGTATGTATTCTTCTGTGATTTGGGTTTCTCACTGAACATTATATTTCTGAGACTCTCCTGTGTTGGTGACTAACATTATTTAACACATTCATTTGAACTTTTTTAGTATCCCACTGTATGAATACAGCCTCATTTTTCTAATCTTCTGTATAACGGCATATAGTTTGTTTCAATTTTTTTTGCAGTTACATGTAATGCTGCTCTGAATATTTATGTGAATAATTATATATATCTCTTGGTCCCAATGTGCAAGAATTTTTCTAGGGTATATACCTAAGAATGGAATTCTTGAGTCATTTGTCAAGCATACATTCAACTCCATAAAGTAGTGCTGAGTTATTTTCCAATGTGCATGTACCCATGTATAACTATACCCCAAGAGTGAACGAAAGTTTTGTTGCTCTAGTCCTCATCACATTTATTAGTCTACATTAAAGATCAAAATATTTGCTAATCTATTGGGTATGGGATGCCAGCGCATTAAGGTTTTATTTTGTGTTTTCTTTATATTGACGTAGTTGAACATCTTTTCATATGACCTGTTCTCTGAAATGTTTGTTCATATTGTTTGTCAAATTTCAGTAGGGTCAGTTTTTTTTTTTTATTGATTTGTAGAAGTTCTTTACATATTTTGACACAAATTCTTCGTCATTTAATGTGTTACAAATATCTTCCACCAGTATGTGGCTTGTCTTTTCCCTCTGATAGTGTCTTTGGACGTCTCATTACCTTTCTCAACTCTCTTACTGATTTTAAAATGTCTGTAGATACTTTTGTGTTTTATGTCAACAGCTATATTACCTATGAATAATAAGAGTTGTCTTTATTTTGAATCATACAACTTCTACATCTTTTTGTGGCTAGCATGTTCAGTGTAATTTTGAATGGAAGTGGTGATGGTGAAAATTCTCATCTTGTTTCTGGTTTTACATAAAACATGTCTTACATTTTACCATTGGATATGATGTCCATTTAGATTTTATAGATATCCTTTCTTTTTTTTTTTTTTTTAAGATTTTATTTATTTATTTGACAATGAGAGCGAGCACAAGCAGGGGGAGTGGCAGGTGGAGGGAGAGGGAGAAGCAGGTTTCCTGCTGAGCAGGAAGCCCGATGTGGGACTCGATCCCAGGACCCCGGGATCATGACCTGAGCCAAAGGCAGTTGCTCAACCAACTGAGCCACCCAGGCGCCCTAGATATCCTTTCTTAAGATTAATAAAATAATCTTCTTTTCCTGATTGTGAAAATTAATCAGTGTTCCTACATCTTTTGAGATAGCCATGTAATTTCTTCCCTTTAATCTGTTAATTTGGCACATTGCCCTATTAGATTTTCTAATGAGGCACCAGTCTTGCTTTTGTGGGCTAAATCTAAATAAGTAATACTTAGGGATGGAGTTTGCTAATATTTATTAGGATATTTTCATATATGTTGATGAGTGAACTTAGCCATCCTTATCTTTTTTAGGCCTCTCAGATTTTATTTTATTTTAAGGATTTTATTTATTTATTTGGGAGAGAGAGAGAGAGAGAGAGAACACACGAGCAGAGGGGAGGGGAGAGGGAGAAGGAGAAACAGGCTTCCTGCTGAGCAAGGAGCCCAATGCTGGGCTCTATCCCAGACGCTTAACTGACTGAGCCACCCAGATGCCTCAGACTTCTCAGATTTTAGCATTAAGTTTTTATTAGCTAGCCTAAATTTGTTGGAAAGTATTTTCTATTATCTGAAAGAGCTTCTATAATATTGTAACTATCTATTCTTTGAATGCAGGTGGAATTAAGTCTGTTTTCTTTGTGGAAGGATTTTTAAACACTGGGTCAATTTTTTTAATGTTTATACAACCATTCAGATCTCCTAGTTCTTCTGATCTATCTTGGTAATTTATATTTTTTCTAGAAATCTCTATATTTAACCGTTCTAATGGCATAAAATGACTGAATGGAGCACTGGGTGTTATACGCAATGAATCATGGAACACTACATCAAAAACTAATGATGTATGGTGACTAACATAACACAATAAAATAAAATTTAAAAAAGATTCTTAAATATTTGTTACATTTTTATTTGTAAGTCTTTATTATTCTGAATCTTGTTTATTTTTTAGCTTTTCTTATTCAGTCTGTGTCTAAATTCTCCCATGTGTTTGTTGACTTCTTTGCTCATCATTCTTCAGGGTTTCAGATTTTTCTTTTGAGATCATTTTCTTTCTCTTCAAGTTCATCCTTTAGAAATCCCTTTAGTGAATTAAAGGGCAAATGCTTTCTATTTTAGTTGCTCTGAAAGTATCTTTATTTCATCTCATTTCCTAAGTAATGATTTCACCAGATGTAGAAGTTCAGGTCTCAGCATTTCCAAGATACTATGTCATTGTCTTTCCCTTCTGCTCTTGCTTTGGGAGGCTGGATAATGGTGCCCCAAAATGTCCATGTTCTAATTACTGGAACCTGTGAATATGGTACCTTTCATTGTAAAAGGTAGTTTACAGATGTGATTAAATTGAGGATCTTGAGATGGGGAGATGATCCTAGATTATTCAGATGAACCCCGTGTAATCACAAGGGTCATATAAGAGATAGGCTGGTGGGTCAAAGTCAATAGTAGGATGTGTGGTAACAGAGCAGAAGCTGGGCTAATGCAGCCACAAGTTGGCAGCTCTGGAAGCCAGAAAGCGGTAAGATCCCCTGGAATCTCTAGAGGGAACCTCCCCTGCTGATATCTTGAGTTTAGTCCCATTGGACTCATTTTGGACTTCTGACCTTCAGAACTGTAAGAAAATTAATGTGTGGGGATTTTAGACACCACATTAATGGTGATATGTTAGAGCAGCGGTAGGAAACTAAAGCAGTTGCTTTTGAGGAGTCTGCTGTCAGTCTGATCATAGTTCTATCACTGGTCACTTGTTTTTTCTCTCTGGCTGCCCAACTTCTTAAGTCTAGAACTTTTCTTTGGTACTCTGCAAGTTTATTTTGATGTCTAAGTGTGGATAACTTTATTTACCCTATTTGAATTTCCTAACTGGTGTCTCTCTGATCATTGCTGGAAAATTCTAATTTATTGCCTCTTCATGTCATCTCTCCTGCATTCTCTCTCTTTCTTCCTCCTGGGACTCTGTTGACATTTGCATATATTTTCCCTCTGTCCTCTATGTCTGTTAACCTCTCTTTCATGTTTCGTATCCCTGATTCCATGTGCCAAATCCCCTGTAATTCTCATGTGTATTTTCCAGATTCCCTCTTTAGCTGTGTCCAGTCTTCTGCCTCTTCCTCCCATTGACTTTTTAATGCAAATTGCTATATTTACATTTCTCAAAGTTCTGTTTAGTTTTTCAAATGTATGGTCAGTTTTAGTAGTCTAATATTTTTTCATCATTCTTTCAACATGCTCATTTATTTCTATAAACATTTAAAACATACTGGTTTTATATTCTCTGTTCAATCATTCCATGATCTACAGCTTTTACAGAACTAATAATGTGCTTTGTTGTTTCTCCTGACTCTTGCTCATGGCTTTAGTTCCTTCCTGTGTTCAGTAAGTTGGTGAGCTCCTGTGCCTTGGGTCTTTTATCCACAGAAATTCTTTTAGACATTTGTATAGTGTGTTCCTCCAGAGGGAATTTACATTTGCTTTTGCTAGGCACCTTGGAGAACTATCAACCAGGAAAGACTTTAAACTAAATTTTAGCTTAGAATTTTATATGACACAGTACAAATTCAAGCCTCAATCCTCTGTGTTGTGTGGGTTTGAGGTTAGGGATTTTAATGGGAGGCTTTCCTTCTTTTTTACTCCTCTCTCTGTTCTGTCCAAGTTCAAGCCAGGGACATATCACTGCTATCTCCTTCTGCATGGTAGATTTTTTTCTAGGTCACCTACTGATCAAGTCAGACTTTTGATGACATACGTGTGAGGGGATTCCAGTCAGACCTCCCACACTGCTCAGGCCCTGGGCTTTGCTGCCATCCTGTCAGTCCATTAAAACGAGGACCTAAGCCACGAGGAGTCCCTGCCCATGTGGCAGATATCTTGAGGGCAAAACAGACTCTAGTACTTGCTTAAAGTTCCTGGATTTTCACTTCTGTCATTTCTAACCTCTGAGATTCCTTTATTTTCCTGGCAGCTCATGTATACATTAAGAAATATGTCATCAATATTTTATGCAGCATCTTTCGGTTTGAGGCCTCTAAAAATCTAGTATGCCATATTTTTATGAAGTTCCTTGAACTAGTTAGCTGTTTCTGTGTAACAAATTATCCTAATACTTAGTGTCTTCAAGCAACCCACTATTCTCTCACAGGTTCTGTGGGTTAGGAATCTGTCTGCAGCTTTTCTCTCAGAAGGCTTCAGTGAAGGTGTTGACCATAGGTTGTGTCATTTGCAGGTTCAACCCAGGAAGGATCTGCTTCCAAGCTCACTCATGTCCTGGCTCACTCACATGGCAGTTGGCAAGGCTCATATCCTTGCTCGCTGTTGGTTAGAGACATTATTTCCTTGGCTGTCAGGTCTTTCCACAGGGCTACTCACAACATGGGAACTTGCTTCTCCCCGAGCGAGGGCTCTGAAAGGAGGAGACATAAAGACAGTAAGAGCAAGTGAGCAACGTGGAAGTTACATCTGTTTGTAACCTCCTCTCAGAAGTGACATCCCATGACTTTTGCCATCTTCTGTTCATTAGAGGAAAGTGATTATTTCCAGCCCATTCTCAAGGGAAGGTGATTACACAAGTGTGTGAATACCAGAAGGCAAGGATTTTTTGGAGCCATTTTAAAGGCTGCCTACTTCACTTCTGTAAATCACAAAAAAAGAAAATGAGCATCGAAGTGGAAAAAAAGATTAAGAACATATGTAGGGGCATTTTTTTTTTAAAGAAGAAATTTAAATGTCTAATAAATACACAAAAATAGTATGCTCTCTCTAGTAATCAAAGAAATACTATTTAAAACAGAGGTTAGGTAACAATTTTTACCTTTCAGTCATTGAGTGTATACAAGAATATATAGAAACGAGCAACCCTGTACAATGCTAGTGGGAGTATAAATTAGAATCTGCTTTGTAGTTTATTTTGGGAGTATGTTAATATACTTAAAAAATCTATATATCCTTTAAAATCTATGTTAAAATTTATTTTCTGGGGTGCCTGGCTGGCTCAGTTGATGGAGCATGGGACTCTTTGTCTTGGGATGGTGAGTTTGAGCCCCACATTGGGTGTAGAGATAACTTAAAAATAAAATCTTTAAAAAAAATTTTACAATGAGAGACTCATCCCAAGGTAAAATTATAAAAGCATGAAAATATTTATATAAAATATGCTCATCTTTATGGTAAACCCATTGGGAATAAATATCTAAAAGAAGTCATTGGTGAATAAATTACCCCATATGCTCGTAAGAGAAAACTGTGCTCTCTTAAAAATAATATTACAGGGGTGCCTGGGTGGTGCAGTTGATTAAGTGTCTGATTCTTGGTTTTGGTTCAGGTTGTGCTCTCAGGGTTGTGAAACTGAGCCCTGCGCTCAGTGCAGAGTCTGCTGGAGATTCTCTCTCACTCTTCCCCTAGCCCTCCCTTCATGTGCATTCTCTCTCTCTCTCATAAATAAATCTATATAAAAAATAATATTACAGAAATACATGTATTAACATGGGAAAATGTACCCAACATAGTGTTAGTAAGCGAAACAATGTATATTGTGTGATCCACTTTTATTAAATGTAACATTCAATATATGTAATGTTCATATATGTATATGTAGAACAAATTAGCAAGTTTAGCTAATATTGTTAATGAGGTCATCTCAAGGTAATGAAATTACAGTTGACTCATTATTTTCTTGCTTATTTGTGTTGTCTAAATTCTTGTTAAACAATATATTAAACATCTGTTGCCATAATTTTAAACAAAAAAGAATGTTATTCTAAAAAAAGGCATGATCCAAGCAACCTCTTATAAGACATAACTTCCCAATTATTTAGTAATTTTTTCCTAATGTTTTTGTTAAAAGTTCAGAAATCTACATCTATCACTAGATTGAAGGTAAATATGTAATGCGGGTGTTTATTTTGCATGCAGGACTCTTGCCATTAAGAAATTCCCACTCTTGACCCACAGATAATTATGCAGTTAATCAAATTTTCCCATTGGAACCCCATTACAAAACGAATAATTAAAATAATCAAACGTCTTATAACACAGTGTGCAAAACAATTTCTACATCACCAATTTTTTTATCCGTCACCATCCTCCTGTGAGATGGGTACCCCAATTATGATTCATTTTTAAAATAAGGAAACTGATGGGGCGCCTGGGTGGCTCAGTCGTTAAGCGTCTGCCTTCAGCTCAGGTCATGATCCCAGGGTCCTGGGATCGAGCCCCACGTCGGGCTCTCTGCTCAGCGGAAAGCCTGCTTCTCCCTCTCCCACTCCCCCTGCTTGTGTTCCCTCTCTCACTGTGTCTCTCCCTGTCAAATAAATAAAATCTTTAAAAAAAAAAATAAAATAAGGAAACTGAGACTCATTGAGACCAAATATTGCTAAGGACATGATTATTAGCCACTGAAAGGGTTGGGATTGAAGATTCTGCACCACTGACCATGGGCCACTGATGTCCTTTCAGCCTCCAGTGCTTGTTTGTGCCTCATCTAAGCTGCGGTGCTCTAAGAAGTACAGGGAGCAGAGAGAGAAGGAAGCAGAATGTTGTTCTGTCCTTGAGTAGTTTTATTTTAAGACCCGCAGGCGCCCTTCTCTCCTACCAGGTAGTCTTACAAATCAGTGTCCGGCCCAGACCATGCTTTACAGTATACACACTGAGATGCTCCTGTGCCCCCTCATTGGCTGAGCTGTGTGCCATTCACGGAGTGATTTCCATGGCTGCGCTTTCTAATGGCCAGGGTCTTGGCTGGCTGGCTTCTCCAAGCGCAAGAACGCCCCTTAGTTCTGAATGCTGTGCAAAGTCAAAACATCTTCCTTTGCACCAGTAATGGGAGTGGAAGGTCTGTTGTGCCCACCAGGTTATGTAGCATCACAGATGAAAGCGCGAAATGGTCCTCCTAGGAAAATGTAAAATGTACCCCCACAGCACAGCTCCTGGACTGCAATATGGAGCGGGGGAAGTGGTGGTCAGAACCCTCCACAGGGCAATCGCAGAAGTTTGCATTAGAAGCATTGAATTTAGTTATTGCTTTAATTTCTATTTGATTTCCACTTTTAATATCTATGCCATTTTATGGATATTAGCATGAAGTTCTATTTTCGTAGTTATGTTGTGCAACATTTGTGATCTGCTTGTATTTTCAAAATACCAAAGCTCTGCTTTCAGAAAAAAAGTGCCATGTGTCCTTAAAAAGCAAACTGCTAAAAGAAGAAGAAAAATTTCCGGGGCAGAATTGGAATCATGGAGCCCATTTTAAGAGTTTGATCTGAAATGTGATCTTATTAACTTCAGTTAATGCATTTAGCTAATATATTAATTATCCTCAGTACATTCCATTTATGTTCTGAATCTCCATTTGAGATAATATATTTATTAATAATATAATTATTACTATTTCAAAATGTACTCCTAGCTCTGTGCTTATATTAACTACCACCCAAGGGGAGAAGTCAGTCCCTTGTTAGGGCAGCTGTGGCAGAAGGGAAAAGGAAGTGGAATATGATTCAGGTGACTTAGTGGGAATAACCAGGATCCCTGAGCTCTGACTTATTGTGTGATTCTGGATAAATCACTCAGGCTCCCTGGAAAATATGGCTAATGGTGGTTCTAGAGTTGTAGGATGAAACAGGATAATTTGCATAATGATACCAGCTCATATTTATTGAAAATTCACTAGGCCTGGAACTGTTCTAAATCATTTAGGTGAATTATTTTACTTAATTGTCACCATATTGTCTTTTAGTGAGTACTATTATTATCATCATAATCCCCAGTTTACAGCCGAGGAGACTAAGCCACAGAATGGATTGAATAATTAACTAGAGTTGTACAGCTAGTAACAAAGGCAAGAAGACTCAGGCGTTTGGTTCCAGTGCCCACACCTTTAGCCACTGGGCCACCGGGATGTATTGCCTTTCAAGTAAAATCTCTGAGTCTTAGCTTATAGTGATGCAGAGTAAAAATTTGTTCTTATTATAGCCAATGTCTATATAAAGTGGTGATTAAAAACCACTTTGAAGAACTACAGTAAAGGTAAATGAGACTTACGTATGGAATTACATGGCACAGACCAGCTTCTCAATATATGCAAAACATCAGTTCTTCCTAGGAAGGGGGAAGCGAGAGCTGGGGCAGAGAGAGATGGAGGGGTGCATTGTGGGGTGGCAGTGAGGGATTTGGGGCCAGTGTGGGCTTCAGAAGAGACAGGAAGACTTCTGTGGGATGCCTCTTGCTACTCCATTCTGGGGCTTCATCAACCAGGAGCCCAGATTCTAGCCATTCAGCAAAAATACCTTCTCTGACATGGAATTACTGCTGCAGGCAGGATTCTGTAGCAGGAAGGACTCTTGCAGTAGTAGCAGAAACAAAGGACAATGCGTAGACATGTTTCACTGCTGAGAGGGAAGAGCCCACGGAGAGAAGGTGGTTGAGGAGGAAGGGAGTAGTTAAGCATCATTATTAAAACAAAGGGCTTTGGATTCAAACTGGTCTAGATTCTCTCTCCAGCTCTGCCACTCAGGGCGTGTCATCACATTTACACTCGCTAAGCTGCTGTCTGTTTATCTGGAAATGGGTACCATGTTGTTGCTACCTTATAGGATTGCTGCGAAGATTAAAGAGGATGTTGCGTATAAAGGGCTTAGCACTGTGGCCAAGTTGGAAGTCAGTAAGCATTAGCGTGTATTAGGCTCATTATTATCATTGATGCAATGAAGGCTCTCTGGTAAACGCAGCGCATTGTCTCCGTGTGATGGACACACAACAGGTGCCCATTGCCTGGTTATTGTTGTTAGAAAAAAATCATGATTAGGAAAATAATGGTTATCATTTAGTTGTGATATTTGAGTTCTTTCCCTGTTCTGCTCTGTGACCTTAGAAAAGTCATTTCACACTTTGGGTCTTGTTTTGTCTATCTGTAAGATGGAATAGTTGGACTACATTAGTAGCTCCTGAACACAGGTAGGTGGATCTGTGCTTGCTTATCCCCACGTTTCTGTGGGGCCATATTCAGACTTGTCTCTATAAAACTGCTGATGATTCCTTAGTCTGAAATAAAATCTTTCCTACATTTTTACTGCTAGTAATTTATTTCATGAGCCAGTCATGATAGACAGTAGCCTTTAAAAATTGGTTTTAGGCAAAAAACAATGCTAGCAAACCCTATATATGTTCATACCCCTTCTGTTTTAAAATATATTTTAAGAGGCACCTGGCTGGCTCAGTAGAATGTGTGACTCCTGATCTTGGGGTTGTGAGTTTGAGCCTCACCTTGGGTGTAGAGTTTACTTTAAAAAAATTAAAATAGGGGTTCTGGGTGGCTCAGTCAGTTAAGCGTCTGCCTTTGGCTCAAGTCGTGATCCTGGGGTCCTGGGATCGAGTCCCAAATCATGTCTGGCTCCCTGCTGGGCAGCGAGTCTGCTTCTCCTCTCCCTCTGCCTGCCACTCTGCCTACTTGTGCCCACTCGCTCTCTGTCAAATAAATAAATAAAATCTTTTTAAAAATTACAATATGTTTTAAGTATACTGCTCTGTGAAATATAGGTTTGTGGGAACCCTCACAGCCATGATGATCTCTGATACTTCCCAACACTGCTAGCTTGGAGCAGAGAACACGGAGCATCTTGCTGATGGGGAAGTATAGAAACAGATGGTGGTCAAAAGTTGTAGCCTGTGGAGTCAGGCCAGTGGTGAGACCCTCAGACAGAAGCAAAAAAAGGAAGAAAGCTCTGGAAAGGGGGCCAGAAGCATTTGTTTTTCCTTTTAACAAATGTTTATGGATCAGCAACTACAGGCCGGACACCATGCTAGGCACTGGACGTGAACGGTCAGCAGGGGGTTGAATGCTGGCCCTTCCTGCTAAAACATGTCCATGTCCTAATGCCTGGGACGAAGATGGAAAATTAATGCCAGGAGAGGGACGTCGTCCTAACAAATACCTAAAAATGTGGAAGTGACTTTGGAGCCTGGCAACGGGCAGATGCCAGGAGAGTTTGCAGATGTTTCTAGCAAAGCACTGTTAACAGTGATTTTTCTGAGGGCTTAGGAGAAGAGGAGAGCTGTGGAGAAAGCCCCAGTCTTAGCAGGGAATCCCAAAGTCATATTGAACAGGACATCAGTAGAAACGTGGATGGTAAAGGTCCTGGTAACGAGGGCTCAGATGGAAATGAGGAACAAGTTATGGACACTGGAGAAAGCATGCTCCCTGTTATAAAGTGGCAGAGCGCCTGCCTGAGTTGTGTTCGTGTCCTCTTGTTTTGTGGAAGGTAGATTTTGGAAGCATTGGAATTCAGTATTGGGCAGAAGAAATGTCAAAGCGAAGTGTTGAGGGAGCAGCCTGGCTTTTCTTGAATGCTTATAGTAAAATGCAAGAAGAGAAAAACGATTGAAAGCTGAGATTGTTAATCACAAGAGAAACGGAAGTTGAAAATTTGGAAAATTCTCAGCTTATCCATATTGAAAGAAATAAGAACGTGTGCTTGGGACAGGAGACAGGTATGGCCATATGACTTTTTGAGATTAGTCAGCCATCTAAACAGAAGCCGGCCAGCCAGAAGCATGACTCTGCAAGGCGTTCTGGAGATCCCAGGGTTACCCTGCCTACCACAGCCTCAGAGTGCAAGGGCCTGCTGGGCAGAATGATTTCAGAGCTTCCTCGCCTCACTGGCTTGGCTACTCCCATTCCAGTACCACACTGAGCAGCTGCTCCCTATCCTGTTCTAGGGGGCCCCGGGTACCCTGCTGGCCTGGTGGCTGTCCCTCTGGAGGACACAGGTGGCAGTATTGCCTTCTCTGCAGATGCAGAGTTGCAAGAGTTGAGGAGGTGGGGCCCCTGCAGGGAGCGCTTGGTAGGACAGTGCCTAGGAGAGCAGTGGGACAAGGCTGTCCTAGGATTCCAGCTCAGGAGAGCCACAGACCCAGAGAGGACTCCAGCCCATGGGAGATGCAGAATGAGCTGTGCCCAACAGAGCCATGGGGGTGGGCCATACAAAGCTATGGAAGAGGGGACCCCTTCCCCATAGTGGGACTTGAGGTTTTGGACTTGCTAGAGATCCTTTCTTTTTTCCTGTATCTTCCTTTTGACATGGGCATACTTACCTTATGCCTGACTCACCATTGTATTTTGGAAGCACGTAACTTGTTTGATTTCCCAGGTTTACAGCTGGGGAGCAGTTTGCCTTGGGGATGAACCTACCTCGAGTCTCACCCATATCTGATTTAGATGATACTCAGATGACGCTTTGCACTGAGACTTTTGAGTTGATGCTGGAACAAGTTAAAAACTTTGGGGTCTGTTGGAATGGAATGAATGTATTCTGCATGTGAAGAGGATGTGAATATTGGGGGACCAGGGGTGGACTGCTATGGTCTGAATATGTCTCCCTGCCCTGCAGATGTTTATATTGCAATTCTAACCCCCAAAGATGATGGTATTAGGTGGAGGCTTTGGGTGGTACTTAGATCATTAGGCTGGAGCCTTCATGAATGGGATTAGTGTTCTTACAAAAGACACCGCAGAGAGCTCCCTGGCCCCCTGCACCATGTGAGGACACAGCAAGAAGGTGGGTTACAGTGGCTATAGGAAAGTTAAACAGTCAATAACTTGGACATAGTACCTTGCTTGCATGGGGCTTAGAGAGAGATAAAGAGCATTGCAATCAGGAGGGGCGACAGTGATGTGGGATGGGATAGGAGAAGAACATGGGTGCTCTGAGACTCCTGACATGCCAAGAACAGCCTACTTAGATGAAGAATCAGGGAAGCTTTTCCACTGCAGGTTGAGCAGGGACGGAGGGCACCCCCTATCTTTGTGCTCTTGCCTCTGTGTATTTACAGCCCATGAGGGGCATGGTCCTGATATTACTGCATCTCTCCTCCTCCACCGGGAAGGTGTGTAGGTTGCAGCTGCCTGGCCTCTGGGCTTGGACTTGGAGTCCACTGGTCAAGACTGACGAAGCAGAGCACTGTGAGTGTTAGCAAGCACCGGAAATGCTGCCACGTATGTGTGAGACAGCCCCGCAGCTCCCAGCAACCAGGTCTGCCTCCTACCAGCCTCAACACGTGCTGATTCCGCAGCACACTGTTCATTAGGACATCCCTTGGCATTTATGAGACAGACAGAGAAATCAACGGACTAAGAGTCCCAGTTTAAATTTCAGGGAGTTTACCATGAAAAAGCCACCGGCCTAAAGATAAATTCCATTACCTTTGGTGGGGGTGCACATGTAAGGGTGAATTAGGGGCCTCTGCTTGTGATTTTTACACTTTCTGGCACTGCAGTTTTTCTCCTTTTAAAGCATTATTCTTAAGGACATACTCGAGCATTGACAAACTAGACAGGAAGCTGGGGGAATATGAATACCCGTAAATACCAAGTCAGACATTTTTTAAGGATGTCATTTATTCTAAAGTGTATAAGAATTACTTTAAAGCCATTAGTGTCTGGAATTCTCTAAAGGTAGAGACACGTTTTAAAAAACACACTTTTCCTATCAGACTTTAATAATGTTAGAGGCAGATCTTTTTTTCAGCAAGAAAAAAACAAAAAATACTGCTTTTGACCTGACAAACCATAACATCTGCCTGTAAGCTTTTCATCAGGATCTCAAACACATCTTGAGGTGCTCAGCCATAAAGAATCACTCTGATTAGAAATTTTAAGAAAAAATTGGTGATGTTGACTCAGGTCCTGTAGGTTCTCTATTTGGGGGGAAGTCAGACCTTGAACAGCATTGACTGTTTGACTTCCGATTATTGCACATTTGACATGTTTCTTCTGTGTTCCCTTTGCCATCCCTGGAGTCAGAGGCAAAGAGTGATTCTTTCTTCTTTCTTCCACCCATCCTCAAATTATGTTTCAAGCATCTTTGTAAGGCAGTGCACCTTGTAAAGCACGGTGGATGACATAAAACAAGAATAAAATATTAAGTATCCAGTCAAAGCTTTTAAACAAATCACAAAAATCTGCCAGCCTTTAAGAGTAAACTTCTGTTTACAAAAGAATGATTTAAAATAAGAAAGACAATCATGGGCAACTCCATTTGCATTTTACTTCCAGCAGTGTTCACAAACTTCCCTCATCTCCTGGTGCTTCCCTTCCCACATATTTTCCGGCAAGTCCATAGCAGTCCTGCGTTTACACCTTGCCCTCTGACGACTTCCTGGAAACTCTTTGTACCAGCTTTACAAGCTGCGCTCTTTGCATGCTTTCTGAGAAGTTCCAGTTTGATGGCAATTGATTCTAACCGTGGATGGGAAAATGGGTTTGGAAGGATCAGAACCCTTTCTGGAATGGTACTTTTGCCAGTTTTGGGAACCAGTCTGGCAGGAAGTTACAGATGCTTGCCTGAAATGATGTAGTCTCTCTCTTTCTCCCTCTCTCCCTCCCTATAGGAAGAATGTGAAGAGCTTTCTCAGAAAACTCTCTCCCCATTAATTTTATACTTGAAATCTAAGAGTGATTTCGATTCTCGGTACCAAGAATGGGGAAGGGAGAAAGCCGGACAGAGCAGAGGAAACACGTGTGCGAAAAGAAGAGGAGGAACAACATTGTGCAGACACTGTGTGTTCTCAGCCTCTGTCCCAGTGACATATTTCCTCATTCATTTGAACATGTACCTGGAATTAATATGAGTCCCTGCAGACAAAGGAATGATCCCTGGAAGGTTTCAGGCATTTATTTCACCTTCCCATAGTTTGACTTGTAGAATAAATAGAAAATAACTTTCAGACCAAGCAGTAGTTGGAGGTGACAATTTTGTGATGCCTGTAAATCTGAGCTCTCTCCTAACCACTCTGTGGGAAACACTAGTCTTGTCAGCACGCAACCTTGAGATGATAATTAAAGGACATTTCCAGGGCTCTGTTGGTATGCTGCAGCATTTGAAAATATGTGACATGGCAATTTGATCACGGAAATAAAGACAAATTACAATTACTTTGATATAGGTTTGCTCTGTCTGAAAGAATACCTGAGGATTTAAATGATTAATCCATGGGAAGCTCTTAGAACAGTCTGGCACGTAGCTGCTCTTCCATAACATCAGCCATCATTAATATTATTACCTAGACTTTCTCTTCTTGTCAGGAATGTTATTTTGCTTTAGAAACTACACGTTTATAGGTACTAGAAGAAGCTGGAAAAACAAGTTGAATTTAAAAGAAATCTAAATGGTCACGTGGTCCCAGGGAGCAAAAGTGTTTTGTCTTGCCCACACTGGATGTTGACGTTTGCACATGCCCTAATCTCGCTTCTGATCCATATCCACAGAAATGACTCTTAATTTGGGAGGATGGTGGAGAGAATGTAGGATCTGAGAGTCAGACCCGTGTGAAAACTGTGCCATGTTCTTTGGGGTCGCTACCCTCAGTGTCATCCTCGATAGCATCGTTGTCTGGGTCATGGGGGCAATTGTCCTTGCTCTTGCAGGTACGACGGTAGCTGTGAGAACCTTGACTTAGAGTCCTGGCTCTTGAATCTTTTTGAGTCCTTTGATCTGTTGATTTTCCTTTCCCTGAGGTAAGACTCCTCTCTATAGCTTCTCCTTTCTTTCCTCCTACTTGGAAGACTCTGGGAGTATAGACATGCACCAGATGGGAGTCCTGCCCTGCTGGGTGCGAGGAAACCCAGTCACATTCTCACATGAGGACAGCTGTGCTCTGGGCCTGTGCAAGGAGACCTGGGGGCTGAAGGAGAAAGCCACGGGAGCTGCCTGCAGCAGTCCAGGAAGGTGTCCGGGAGGAGACGCCACTTGTGCTGGGTCATGAAAAGTGAATATAATTTTTTCCAGCAGCGAAGATGTCTCTAGGGGGAGAGCACTGCCAGCTGATGGATGAATGGGTACGTAAAGCCGAGACCCACGTGCACTTCCTTCCTTGCAGGATCACTAGGCCATGTATCATCATCAGCTAGTCTTAGTACCACTCAAACACAAAATTAGAATGTTGAGAAACTTCACTTCCAGTACTCACGGTGATGTTTATTCATTGTTTACTCGGTACCAGACCCTGTCCTGTATACTTTATATGCTTGAACTCACTTACACCTCAGAGGAGCTTGAGGGCGCTACTGTTATTATACCCATTTGACAGATGAGAAAGCCGAAGCACAGAGATGTTCAGATACTTGCCGAAGATTACACATCTAGGAAGTGGAAAAACGGGGATTTGCTCCAAGACGGTCTGGCTCCGGATCCTAGGCTGGTATTCAGCACACGCTCCTGCCTCTACAGTAACAGTCTGCAAGCTGAAATATCAAGACGTTATTTCCAACGCTTTAAAATATTATTTACACTACAAACTAGGTGATTTTCTAAAAACAGGCTTTTGCAGTTTTGCAGCCATTGCCAAAAGCATGTAAAATGTGAGTTTGGGGGATTAGCTAAGAATTCAAACATCACCTTGGAGCCCTACGTGGAATTCCACAGGAATAGAAGTGACTCCAGTTTACTGTTAAAAGCCCCTGGCACTTCCCCCATCCGTACTAGGAAGGACACTGAAGAGCTCTTTCATCCTGACCCCAGCCGTTTAATTAATCCATCAGTCCGGACGACGAAGGCAGTATGCTTGGCTTTATGGGAAAACCGAACCTTCATGAAAACCAGGGGGCGGTTGCATCCAAATGTTGTGGGGCATTCAGAGTGACCCATCATTCCCCTGGGTGATCACTTTCGAGGCCTCCTCCTGCATTCATAGCTGAAGAATGCGGTCGGGCTGTTGGGCAGTTCAGCTTTGCCACATGAGCAACTCCGTCGCAGTTCTTCGTTCCTGCCCCTGCTGTCATTATGGCTTCCCACGCGGGGTGCTGCGCTCGCAGAGCCGGGGGGGGGAACCCCACTGCTCTGAGCGGCCTTCCTCCAGCCAGCTGCCGGCCTTGCGCGGGGCCCCGGGCCTTCTCTGAGCAGCCACTTCTCTTCCCCTCTCTAACCTCGCACACACCCCGCCTACAATGCTCTGCTCTGCCTTGGGATTGAAGAATGGCCTTGATTACAAATGCCTGCTCAGACAGGCCCAGCCTCCCCAAGAGAAAGCCTGGCCGTGGCCTTGGCGGCATCTGAGGGGGGCACTCTGAGTGGGGCCGGCGATGCGCTGAATCGGCGGCAGCTCTTGTCGTCCCTTGATTAGGCCCCGGAGCCAAGGCTTCCAGGAGGAGCCATGCTTGTCAGCTGTCCGTCAGGAGGCAGCCTGTCCCTCCTGGGCGCTGCCCCTGCCCCGGGGAGCGGGGGGGGGGTGGGGGTGACCAGACTGTAAAAATGAAATAGACTTCGGTGGGATGCCAAAAATTCATTTTCTCCCTCAGATGCTTTCATCTCTCTCATTTCACTGTGTTTACAGGCCCACAGGTTTCCTGAGGGCAGCCATGATTTAGATTTACAGTTCCCCAGGCAGTCTGATTCTGAGGAAAAGTTATAACACCTGTAATGTATTACTGTCTCCTAGAGGAGCAAAGAATGTCAGGGGCTGTGGAGGTTGGCTACCCCCAGTAACCGCAGGCTCTCTCTGCATTGCAGCACTGAGAAATGCCGGCTGGGCTAGACCGGCCTCAGCCTCCTCGTTATCTACGTGCACGGAGCACACTGCACACTCAGGTTCTTCGGTGGCATGGCGGTGACTTCTGTGCGTCTGCCTAGCAGCAGTCCAGGTGGCCGGGACAGAGAGAGTTCAGCTACTAGGCCCGGAGACTAGACTCGATTTGGGGGGGACGACGGCGAACATGAGGTAATCTGGCTGGGTTGGCAAGAGGGGTTGCCGTTAGGAAAAACAGAAACTTCCTTCAAGGACTTGTCTCTTGTTGATCCTTTTCACTTAAAATCCGGTGCATCTTTGCTAAGAGAAGTAGTATCAACATTGAGATGCGTCCTGAGGGGTGTTGTCAGATGGACACATGCTAAGTGAGGGCAAGGTCACTAAGCTCTGCCCTACAAGGAGCCAACTCCGTGGTCAGCCTCAGGCTCAGGGAGGAATTCAGCTCTTTTTAGGGTCTGGATGCTGCCACTCAGCTCAGTACCCACTTGGGGAGCAAAACCACAACAAAGTCACTTTCTGAAAAGGGAAGAGGAGATGCGCATTTGAAATGTGAAGCCAGGTTTAATCTCTAGCTTGCCTCTAGCACAGGCTCTGAAACATGGAGATCCAAAGACTTCGTCGTCCTTCCTCATGGTGCCCTGTCCTTGTTCTTGGAGATCTTGTCTGAATTCAGTTCACAACTCCTGACATGTCTGCATTGCTCTGGCTTGCCTAAGGGTAGACGAGATACTGAGAAACTCACTTACTTCCGCTCCTCCCCCTTCTCATTCCGCTCCGCTGTCCCACGTGTGGGAGGGGCCATCGGCTCTTGTGAGCTGTTCAGGTTGGTGTGTATGAGGACCATGTCAGGGAAGATGTGCTCGAATCACCAAGCAGAAATCCATACTTGCAACTATATAGTTAAATGTGTCTTACTGATAAAAAAAAAAAACCCAAAAAATTGTGCACCATTAGGAGACTGTGCCCTTTAGAACCCGGTGATAATCTCAAAACCTGAAAGAACACGATAGGCTTGAACATCAGTGTTCATCTTGCCCCCTCCCCTGATGCCAGCAGTTATGGAGTGCCTGCTGTTGTAAGTTCAGTACATAATTTTTTAATTGGTGCTAGACCTCACTGTTAGACACGATCTGGGAAGTTTTAACATTTCAGTCAAGATTATTAATTTGTAAGATGTGGAGCCATTTGGAAGGACTGGCCAAAAGCTTGCAGATCTCAAAGGGAAATTTATCTTAAAGAGAGACCAAAGACTCACTGTCTGGGTGAGCAGTAGAGAGGATCAAGCACCCTAGTAGGTTCAGAAACTCTGTTGCCTCTGCCTTTCAGAAACACATTTCTCAGCTTCCCTTGCAGTAAAGTAGAACAACGTGATTATCTTCTGGCCAGCTGTCAGATCTGGTCCCATGTGATCCTGCATATACTCTCTCCCCTGCTTCTGCTGGATGGGTACAGAGGAAGATGAGGCCCTAAAGCACATGAAGTCACGTAACACAAGGAGCCTTGTCCCTGAATGGCAGCTTGGGGCAGAGGCCTCGCTGTGCCCTTCTCCCCTTCCTCCTCTTCCAGGCCATGTTGGGCTCTAACATGGGTGAGAAATAAACTCATACTATGTCAAGCCACTGGGGTGTTAGGGCTTATTTATTTTATGTGATGAAATCGGTGATTTTTTCGTTTGATTAAAAACAAGGGTGCCTGGGTGGCTCAGTCGGTTTAGCATCTGTCTTCTGCTCAGATCGTGATCCCAGAGTCCTGGGATCGAATGCAGCATCGGGCTTCCTGCTCAGCGGGGAGTCTGCTTCTCCCTCTCCCTCTGCCTGCCGCTTCCCCTGCTTGTGCTTGCTCTCTCTCTCTCTCTCTGTTAAATAAATAAATAAATAAATAAATAAATAAATAAATAAATAACAGTATAAGAACTTCATCTCTTGATAAACATTAACATAACCTCCCCACCCTTTGTTGCTAATGGAAGTTTCCTTTCTCCATCACCAGTGCTTCATCTTTGTTGAGTAAGCTCACCTCACCAAAGGAGACAGGCAGGATCACCAGTCTGGATAAATAACTTCCAGAAGTACATGCCATTTTGCAAACAGTAACACAAAGAAAGTGTTCAGAAGAAGGAAGTAAGATGATGTTAGAAAGGGTTTTGCTTCCGTTCAATCCAGCTGAGAACCGTAATCATCTGAAGGAGAACATCTCCCCTTTCCTTATGTACTGTAAATAAATAAATAAAATGATTTGAAAGAAATTATGGATAGGAATAACAATAGCTTACATTTATAGGAGGCTTAATATTGGCCAATGTTTGTGCTAAGCACTTTACATGAATTATTCCTTTAAAAGATAACTTGGGGCCTAGGAGGTCATGTAATTTGCTTAAGTCTACATAGCTAGGAAGCAGCAGATCCAGGAATCCAATAATCCAAGACAGCCTGGCTCCGAAGTCCATGCTCTTAAATACCATACTTCCCCTAATGAAAGACCAACAAATGTCAAGTTATCCTTAAGATGAATGGTGCATCCTGACCATCTATAGTGAAAAAACAGATCCCTATTTCCAGACCCAAAAAATCCACTTTAATTTTCTTTTCATAAGAACGGCTTTGAAATGGCAAGGGCACGATGACCGCTCCGTCTATGACTTCTGACAAGCAGGCTGTTTAATCAGTTTCATATCCTCATCTGTTGATTTTCTTGCCCCATGGACATGTTGCTTGGGCTTTATGTGATTTTTCTGCACCATGTTCCCCTGTGGCCAGATCCCACCTTACCTGACCCTGTATTCCAGGTAGGACTCAGGCCTGCCATCCTGTGACAGAGCAAACTCAGGGTGAAAGAGACAGTGAGAGAGTGATGCTTGCCCAGTTCCCCTACCATTCAGCTTTGAGTCTTATTCTGCCACAAGATGTCACTGCCATGGCAGCACTCTAGTGTGGCTTGGGACAGCTACAGTGGGATTTCTTGCTGTTCCTATATTAAGAATGTGTTCTCAGAAACAGCTGGTGTGTTACAAATGCACCCGAGTGCCTTAAGAAGTGGGATGACTGGAATCCCACTCCTAAGCCCGCAGGCTGTCGATATTTGAGAGTTGGTAAATGACATGGCAGGAAAGGGGTGCGACGGGGACCAGAGGGGGTTGAGCATGAGAAAGCCAAGCTCCATGCATCTGCTGGTGCTGTGAGCCTGTCTTTCACCAAACCATGACCGCAGAGGACTGTTGTGGGAAGTGTAGTGAGTTTGTATTTGTGAATCAGTTCTCAGATCTTTGCAGTAATGTGTTGGCTGAGAAGAATGCTTTATGACACTCTTCCTGGACAAACGTGGGTGGCATATGGGTAGCTGCGAGTAGTCGTTCTTCATCTCTTTTGAGATAAAATGGTCAAATTGGTATGGGAGGGCTTTTTGTTCGGTTATATCTAATATAAAGGGGCATATTAACAGTAGAGGCTTCACAATTTCTTATAAAGATAATCACAACTAATTAATTATTAATAATAATTAATAGAATGATTTATAGTTTGCAACTCAGTTTTCCATGCATCACCCCAGTTGATCTATAAGAAAAATTCAGTGGCAGGGATGAATGTTACTGTTAACATCCACACTGAGATTTCAGAGAGGTCGAGTGACTTGCCTAGCCTACCTACCTACAAAGTGACACTGCATCCATTACCTCTCTGACCTCCCTCCTTCAGTCTCTATGTTTGCCTTCTAGAACAGTGTATTTCTGGTTCTTTATTTACCATTTTGATCACTCTTATCAATTTTACTTCTTGGCTGTTTTTGCTTTTCTTCCTTAAAGTACTTATATTACAAATATGCATTTGCTCGTTCCCTTCCCTCCCTTTTATGATAAACTTTTATTAGGAAAACTTATCCATTCCTATTGGATGGAAATCAAAGATTGGTTTGGTCAACATTCATTTCAACCTCTTTATATTTTATCTTCCCATATAATGAAAGCTAGAAAGCTAAAAATTACATTTCCCCAACTCCCTTGCAGCTAGGTTTCAGGGTCCTGCCAGTGAGAAAATAGGTAAGGTATTTCAGTGTCTTTATTGAGCTATAATTCACATACCATACAATTCACCCCTTTAAAGTGTATAATTCAGTGGCTTTTCGTACATTCATAGAATTGTGCTGCCACCAACACAATCAAGAGAAGATGTACTTTTCGAGAGGCAGAAGTGAGGCCAGAGTCCTGTCTTTACTGCTCTTCGTTGTGATTGCCGGCAGGCACAATCACGGAAGCAGTGGGTGTGTAACTTCTAGTCACTGACTTCCTCTGTGTCAAGAGGCAGTAGCATCCATGGCTGTAGTGGCTTCCTGATTACTTGACTGAGCTTCCTAATTAGGATGGGGATTGTAGTTTTCCTAGCACATTATTTCTGCAGCCATTTTCTGGGCATTATTCCTGGAAATTCAATTTAGAGCCAGCTCCTCCAGGTTTTCCATTGATTTCATGAACACTTAATTCCCTGTATTAATTTCTTGCTGAAAAAAAGTTGTGAGAGTGATTTGTTTCTTACAAATGGACTAATTTGAGCTCAATTTTTGAATCTTTAACTTCCAACCTCTTATGAATCTTCTCTACTTGAGAGATACCCTATAGGCAACATACCCCAAACTGAATTGATTATCCTCATTTAAGCCTTATCCTATTTCCTCAAGAAATGGCTCTACCCAAAGTCTGGTTACAAGGCCGCTAACCTCAAAGTTTTCCTTAACTGCTTTTCCTTCCAACATCCCTCTCTCCCCCTGTAATCACTTAATCAACCACCAAAACCTACACTTCCAGGTTCTCTATCATCTCAACTTAGACCTTTCTCTGTTTCTCAGATTGTGACAGAGTCCTTACTCCTACCTGGACCGCCTCCCACTCTTCCATCAGCCCCCACAGAGGCCAGAGTGAAGTAGCCAAGCACCATTCTCATAATGCGTGTTCTTTCTTTAAGACTCTTCAGTAGTTCCTCTTGCTTTTAAAGAGTAAAATGTAAAATATAAGTTCCTTACCATGGTGTTCAAGGCCTTCATGACTTCATCACTCTGTTTAGCTCTCTAGACTCATTTTCTGCTTTTTTCTTTTCTTACATTTTTATTTTATTTTTTTCAGTTTAACAAGTATATTTCTTTTTTATTGTTATGTTAATCACCATACATCACATCATTAGGTTTTGATGTAGTGTTCCATGATTCATTGTTTGTGCATAACACCCAGTGCTCCATGCAGAATGTGCCCTCTTTAATGCCCATCACCAGGCTAACCCATCCTCCCACCCCCTTCCTCTCTAGAACCCTCAGTTTGTTTTTCAGAGTCCATCGTCTCTCATGGTTCCTCTACCCCTCTGATTTCCCCCCCTTCATTCTTCCCCTCCTGCTATCTTCTTCTTCTTCTTTTTCTCTTAACATATATAGCATTATTTGTTTCAGAGGTACAGATCTGAGATTCAACAGTCTTGCACAATTCACAGCGCTCACCATAGCACATACCCTCCCCAATGTCTATCACCCAGCCAACCCATCCCTCCCACCCCACCCCCCACTCCAGCAACCCTCAGTTTGTTTCCTGAGATTAAGAATTCCTCATATCAGTGAGGTCATATGATACATGTCTTTCTCTGATTGACTTATTTTGCTCAGCATAACACCCACCAATTCCATCCACGTCGTTGCAAATGGCAAGATCTCATTCCTTTTGATGGCTGCATAATATTCCATTGTATATATATACCACTTCTTCTTTATCCATTCATCTGTCGATGGACATCTTGGCTCTTTCCACAGTTTGGCTATTGTGGACATTGCTGCTATAAACATCGGGGTGCACGTACCCCTTTGGATCACTACATTTGTATCTTTGGGGTAAATACCCAGTAGTGCAATTGCTGGATCATATGGTAGCTCTATTTTCAACTTTTTGAGGAACCTCCATACTGTTTTCCAGAGTGGCTGCACCAGCTTGCATTCCCACCAACAGTGTAGGAGGGTTCCCCTTTCTCCGCATCCCCGCCAACATCTGTTGTTTCCTGACTTGTTAATTTTAGCCATTCTGACTGGTGTGAGGTGGTATCTCATTGAGGTTTTGATTTCGATTTCCCTGATGCCAAGCGACGTTGAGCACTGTTTCATGTGTCTGTTGGACATTTGGATGTCTTCTTTGGAAAATGTCTCTTCATGTCTTCTGCCCATTTCTGGATTAGATTCTTTGTTCTCTGGGTGTTGAGTTTGATAAGTTCTTTATACATTTTGGATACTAGCCCTTTATCTGGTATGTCATTTGCAAATATCTTCTCTCATTCTTCGGTTGTCTTTTGGTTTTGTTGACTGTTTCTTTCACTGTGCAAAAGCTTTCTATCTTGATGAAATCCCAATAGTTCATTTTTGCCCTTGCTTCCCTTGCCTTTGGCGATGTTTCTAGGAAGAAGTTGGCAGCTGAGGTCGAAGAGGTTGCTGTCTGTGTTCTCCTTTAGGATTTTGATGGACTCCTGTCTCACATTGAGGTCTTTCAACCATTTGGAGTCTATTTTTGTGTGTGGTGTAAGGAAATGGTCCAGTTTCATTCTTCCGCATGTGGCTGTCCAATTTTCCCAACACCATTTGTTGAAGAGACTTTTTTCTATTGGATATTTTTTCCTGCTTTGTCAAAGATGAGTTGAACATAGAGTTGAGGGTCCATTTCTGGGCTCTCTATTCTGTTCCATTGATCTATGTGTCTGTTTTTGTGCCAGTATCATACTGTCTTGATGATGACAGCTCTGTAATAGAGCTGGAAGTCCGGAATTGTGATGCCGCCAGCTTTGCTTTTCTTTTTCAACATTCCTCTGGCTGTCTGGGGTCTTTTCTGGTTCCATACAAATTTTAGGATTATTTTTTCCATTTCCTTGAAAAAAGTGGATGGTATTTTGATGGGGATTGCATCGAATGTGTAGACTGCTCTAGGTAGCATTGATATCTTCACAATATTTTTTCTTCCAATCCATGAGCATGGAACGTTTTTCCATTTCTTTGTGTCTTCCTCAATTTCTTTCATGAGTATTTTATAGTTTTCTGAGTACAGATCCTTTGCCTCTTTGGTTAGATTTATTCCTAGGTATCTTATGGTTTTGGGTGCAATTGTAAATGGGATCGACTCCTTAATTTCTCTTTCTTCTGTCTTGTTGTTGGTGTATAGGAATGCCACTGACTTCTGTGCATTGATTTTATATCCTGCCACTTGACTGAATTCCTGTATGAGTTCTAGCAGTTTTGGGGTGGAGCCTTTGGGGTTTTCCACATAAAGTATCATATCATCTGCGAAGAGTGAGAGTTTGACTTCTTCTTTGCCAATTTGGATGCCTTTGATTTCTTTTTGTTCTCTGATTGCTGTGGCTAGGACTTCTAATACTATGTTGAATAGCAGTGTTGATAGTGGACATCCCTGCCGCGTTCCTGACCTTAGGGGGAAAGCTCTCAGTTTTTCCCCATTGAGAATGATATTCGCTGTAGGTTTTTCATAGATGGCTTTTATGATATTGAGGTATGTACCCTCTATGCCTATACTCTGAAGAGTTTTGATCAAGAAAGGATGCTGTACTTTGTCAAATGCTTTTTCTGCATCTATTGAGAGGATCATATGATTCTTGTTCTTTCTTTTGTTAATGTATTGTATCACGTTGATTGATTTGCGGATGTTGAACCAACCTTGCAGCCCAGGGATAAATCCCACTTGGTCATGGTGAATAATTCTTTTAATGTACTGTTGGATCCTATTGGCTAGTATTTTCGTGAGAATTTTTGCATCCATGTTCATCAAGGATATTGGTCTGTAATTCTCCTTTTGAATGGGGTCTTTGGTTTGGGGATCAAGGTAATGGTGGCCTCATAAAACGAGTTTGGAAGTTTTCCTTCCATTTCTATTTTTTGGAACAGTTTCAGAAGAATAGGTATTAAATCTTCTTTAAATGTTTGGTAGAATTCCCTTGGAAAGCCATCTGGCCCTGGGCTTTTGGTGGGAGATTTTTGATGACTGCTTCAATTTCCTTAGTGGTTATAGGTCTGTTCAGGTTTTCTATTTCTTCGTGCTTTAGTTTTGGTAGTTGATACATCTCTAGGAATGCATCCATTTCTTCCAGGTTATCTAATTTGCTGGCATAGAGTTGCTCATAATATGTTCTTATAATTGTTTGTATTTCTTTGGTGTTGGTTGTGATCTCTCCTCTTTCATTCATGATTTTGTTGATTTGGGTCCTTTCTCTTTTCTTTTTGATAAGTCTGGCCAGGGGTTTATCAATCTTGTTAATTCTTTCAAAGAACCAGCTTCTAGTTTCGTTGATCTGTTCTATTGTTCTTTTGGTTTCTATTTCATTGATTTCTGCTCTGATCTTTATTATTTCTCTTCTCCTGCTGGGTTTAGGCTTTATTTGCTGTTCTTTCTCCAGCTCCTTTAGGTGTAGGGTTAGCTTGTGTACTTGAGACCTTTCTTGTTTCTTGAGAAAGGCTTGTATTGCTATATACTTTCCTCTTAGGACTGGCTTTGCTGCATCCCAAAGATTTTGAAGAGTTGTGTTTTCATTTTCATTGGTTTCCATGAATTTTTTTAATTGTTCTTTAATTTCCTGGTTGACCCATTCATTCTTCAGTAGGATGCTCTTTAGCCTCCATGTATTTGAGTTCTTTCCGACTTTCCTCTTGTGATCGAGTTCTAGTTTCAAAGCATTGTGGTCTGAAAATAGGCAGGGAATGATCCCAATCTTTTGGTACCAGTTGAGACCTGATTTATGACCTAGGATGTGATCGATTCTAGAGAATGTTCCATGGGCACTAGAGAAGAATGTGTATTCCGTTGCTTTGGGATGGAATGTTCTGAATATGTCTGTGAAGTCCGTTTGGTCCAGTGTGTCATTTAAAGTCTTTATTTCCTTTTTGATTTTTTGCTTAGACGATCTGTCCATTTCAGTGAGGGGGGTGTTAAAGTCCCCCACTATTATTGTATTGTTGTCGATGTGTTTCTTTGCTTTTGTTATTAATTGCCTTATATAATTGGCTGCTCCCATGTTAGGGGCATAGATATTTACAATTGTTAGATCTTCTTGTTGGATAGACACTTTAAGTAGGATATAGTGTCCTTCCTCATCTCTTATTACAGTCTTTGGTTTAAAATCTAATTTGTCTGATATAAGGATTGCCACCCCAGCTTTCTTTTGGTGTCCATTAGCATGGTAAATGGTTTTCCACCCCCTCACTTTCAATCTGGGGGTGTCTTTGGTTCTAAAATGAGTCTCTTGCAGACAGCATATCGATGGGTCTTGTTTTTTAATCCAATCTGATAGCCTGTGTCTTTTGATTGGGGCATTTAGCCCATTTACATTCAGGGTAAGTTTTGAAAGATATGAATTTAGTGCCATTATATTGCCTGTAAGGTGACTGTTACTGTATATTGTCTGTGTTCCTTTCTGGTCTATGTTGCTTTTAGGCTCTCTCTTTGCTTAGAGGACCCCTTTCAAGATTTCTTGTAGGGCTGGTTTCGTGTTTGCAAATTCCTTTAGTTTTTGTTTGTCCTGGAAGCTTTTTCTCTCTCCTTCAATTTTCAATGACAGCCTAGCTGGATATAGTATTCTTGGCTGCATATTTTTCTCATTTAGTGCTCTGAATATGTCCTGCCAGTCCTTTCTGGCCTGCCAGGTCTCTGTGGATAGGTCTGTTGCCAATCTAATGTTTCTGCCATTGTAGGTTACAGATCTCTTCTCCCGAGTTGCTTTCAGGATTTTCTCTTTGTCTCTGAGACTTGTAAGTTTTACTATTAGATGTTGGGGTGTTGACCTATTTTTATTGATTTTGAGAGGGGTTCTCTGTGCTTCCTGGATTTTGATGCCTCTTTCCTTCCCCAAATTAGGGAAGTTCTCTGCTATAATTTGCTCCATTATACCTTCTGCCCCTCTCTCTCTTTCTTCTTCTTCTGGGATCCCAATTATTCTAATGTTTCGTCTTATGGTATCGTTTATCTCTCGAATTCTGCCCTCGTGATCCAGTAGTTGTTTATCTCTCTTTTTCTCAGCTTCTTTATTTTCCATCATTTGGTCTTCTATCTCACTGATTCTCTCTTCTGCCTCATTTATCCTAGCAGTTAGCGCCCTCATATTTGATTGCACCTCATTAATAGCCTTTTTGATTTCTACTTGGTTAGATTTTAGTTCTTTTACTTCTCCAGAAAGGGTTTCTCTAATGACTTCCATGCTTTTTTCAAGCCCAGCTAGTATCTTTAAAGTGATGATTCTGAACTCTAGATCTGACATCGTACCTATGTACATATTGAGTAGGTCCCTGGCAGTCGGTACTACCTCTTGTTCTTTTTGTTGAGGTGATTTTTTCCGTCTTGTCATTTTGTGCAGAGGAGAATAGATTAATGAGAGAACAAAATGCTAGCAGGGTAACAACGTCCCCAGAAAATATGCTCTAAACAAATCAGAAAAGACCTGAAGCAGTGGGAAAAGAAAGGGAAAGAGAGAAAAAAGAAAGAGAAAAAAAAAAGAAAAAGATAAAGATAAAGACAAAGACAAACAAAAACGAACAAAACAAAACAAAACAGAATGTGATCAAATATGATCAGGCTGGTTTATAGATCAGTGCCACACACTAGACTTTGGGTGTATTTTGGTCTGTTAAAAGAAAGTGCCTCCCATAATTTAAAGAAAGAAAAACTGATATATGTACAAAAATAAGGGTTGATATGATGAAGGGATGGAATATGACTGTAAAGATGGAAATTATAAAAAAAATTTTATAAAAGGAATTGATAAGTTGTTTGAAAAAAGAAAGAAGAGGATTTAAAAAAAAAAAAGAAAAAGGAGAGAATGTGATCAGGCAGGGGAGTAGAAAAAAACCATACACTAGAGATTTAGAGTATATTTTGATCTGTTAGAAGAAACTATCTCAAAATTTTAAAGAGAGAACAACTTATATATATATATATATGCCAAAAATACGGGTAACTACTATGAACGGATAGAATATGACTCTAAAAATGAAAAATAAAAATGTTTTTTAAAAAAGGGATTGATAAGATGTTGGTTGAAAAAGGGAAAAAGAAAAATTCAAAAAAAAAAAGAAAAAAGAAAAAAAGAGAGTTAAAAAAAATAATTAACTTTGAAAGACTAAAGAATCATGGTAAAAAAGCCATGAATTCCATGTGCAGTATTCCCCTAGCGCTGGAGTTCTGCCGTTCTCATTTGATCGGTAAACTTGGTCTTGGCTGGCTGTTCTTGCTGATCTTCTGGGGGAGGGGCCTGTTGCCGTGGTTCCCAAATGTCTTTGCCGGAGGTGGAATTGCCCCGCCCTTGCCGGTCCGGGCTAAGTCATCTGCTCGGGTTTGCTCTCCGGAGCTTTTGTTCCCTGCAAGCTTTCCGTACAGCTTTGGAGGCGGAGAGTGAAAATGGCGGCCTCCCAGTCTCCGCCCCGGAGGACCCGAGAACTTGGGGTCCCGCTCCTCAGTGAGCCCCCAGAGAAAAGCCGTCAGTCACTCCCGTCTCCCCGGTCTCCGGCCGCACTCCGTGCTCACCCGGCCTGTGACCACGCCTTTCTATCTGGCACCCGACCCCGGGTGGAGTCTCCAAACCCAGCAGATCCCTGCGGTGCGCTCCCGCGCTGCTCCTCTCGGGGGAGGAAGGGGAGTCTCCCCGGATCTGCCGCTCGTTGGGTCCCTCCTGGAGGAGCAGTGGCCCGACTGTGCCGCGATCACGGTCTATAGCAACCCCGAGCTGAGAGCCCGCGCCTGGGCTCCGTCTCTGCAGCCGGCTTCCCTGCTCCGATACCTGGGAGCTCTGCCGCACTCAGGCACCCCCGGTCTTTCTGTGACCCCGAGGGTCCTGAGACCACACTGTCCCACGAGGGTTCCACCCCCCACTTAGCCACCGGAGTGACGTCCCTCAGCGGAGCCGACTTCTAAAAGTTCCGATTTTGTGCTCCGCGGCTCTAACACTTGCCAGAAGCGGCTGACGGAGGCCCCTCCCCCGCCGTCTATCCTCCCGTATATCGCCTCGGATTCACTTCTCCGCACGTCCTACCTTCCAGAAAGTGGTCGCTTTTCTGTTCAGAGAGTTGTTGCTATTCTTTTCTTCGATCTCCTGTTGAGTTTGTAGGCGTTCAGAATGGTTTGATCCCTATCCAGCTGAATTCCTGAGAAGAGACGAAATCCAGGTCTCCTACTCCTCCGCCATCTTGCTCCGCCCCCCAAGAGTACCAAAAAAAATTAACTTTGAAAGACTAAAGAATCATGGTAAAAAAGCCATGGATTCTATGTGCGGTATTCCCCTAGCGCTGGAGTTCTGCTGTTCTCATTGATCGGTAAACTTGGTCTTGGCTGGCTGTTCTCGCTGATCTTCTGGGGGAGGGGCCTGTTGCCGTGGTTCCCAAATGTCTTTGCCGGAGGCGGAATTGCCCCGCCCTTGCCCAGTCCGGGCTAAGTAATCTGCTTGGGTTTGCTCTCGGGAGCTTTTGTTCCCTGCAAGCTTTCCGTACAGCTTTGGAGGCGGAGAGTGAAAATGGCGGCCTCCCAATCTCCGCCCCGGAGGAGCCGAGAACTCGGGGCCCCGCTCCTCAGTGAGCCCCCGAGAAAAGCAGTCAGTCACTCCCGTCTCCCCGGTCTCCGGCCGCACTCCGTGCTCACCCGGCCTGTGACCGAGCGTTTCTATCTCTGGCACCCGACCCCGGGTGGAGTCTCCACACCCAGCAGATCCCTGCGGTGCGTTCCCGCGCTGCTCCTCCTCAGGGAGGAAGGGGAGTCTCCCCGGATCTACCGCTTGTTGGGTCCCTGCTTCCAGAAAGTGGTCGCTTTTCTGTTCAGAAAGTTGCTGCTATTCTTTTCTTTGATCTCCTGTTGGGTTTGTAGGTGTTCAGAACAGTTTGATCCCTATCCAGCTGAATTCCTGAGACCAGACGAAATCCAGGTCTCCTACTCCTCCGCCATCTTGCTCTGCCCCCCCTTTTCTTACATTTTAGACTTCAGTCATATTAAACTATACACCTTGGCTTTTCACACTCTTATTTTTGAGTATACAGTTTTTCAACCTTAATTTTACTGTTGAATTTTTATTTATCTTGCAAAACCCCTACTCACGTGCCATGTCCTTAACTGTAAAGCCTTTACTGAACAGCTTCCCTCAGTGCCCCAACCACAACTCACTGTGATCAGCCACCCCCTCCTCTCCTCCGCTGGGTGTATCTCATGTGCTGTGCTTGTCCTACTAGCATGCTACTGCATCTCACATCTGTGCACCCCAGCTACCTAGCCTGCCACACAACAGATACCCAGAATGTATTTGAAGAACTTACCCAGATTGGAACCCATTCTAGATCCAGATCCTTTTAGTAAATGTTTAAGAAACAGGTGGCTAGATCACAGCATGGGCTCCAGCTTGCCTATTATTTTAGACATTGTGGTATAATCAAGACAGCACTCTTTAGAAATTTTATTTCTAGATATGTACCCAAAAGATTGAAACCAAGGATTCAAACAGATAGCTTACATTAGTGTTCAGAGCGGCATTATCCACAACAGCCAAAAGGTAGAAACAACCCAAATGCCCATCAGCAGATGAACAGATGAACAAAAACGCAGTATTTACATATAATGGAACATTATGCAGCCTTAGGAAGGACATTCTGACATATTCTACAACATGGGTGAACCTTGAAGACATTATGCTGAATAAAATAAGCCAGACACAAGAGGAGAAGTGTAATTCCACTTATATAAGGTACCTGGAGTAGTCAAATTCATAGAGACAAAAGGTAGAATTGTGGTCATCAGGAGCTGGAGAGAAAGAGAGTATGGGAAGTTATTGTTTAATGGTTACAGGTCTTAGTTTGTAAAGATAGAAATGTCCTGGAGAGGGGCGCCTGGGTGGCTTAGTTGGTTAAGCAACTGACTCTTGGTTTCAGCTCAGGTCATGATCTCAGGGTAGTGGGATTGAGCCCCGGTGTTGGGTTCCATGCTTAGCGGGGAGTCTGTTTGAGATTCTCTCTCCCTGTCTGTTTGCCCTTCCCCCGCCACTCTCTTTCTCTCTGTCTAAAATAAACAATCCTTTTTTTAAAAAAAGACTTTATTTATTTATTTATTTGAGAGAGGGATTGAGAGAGCACAAGCAGGGGGGAAGGAGGGAGGGGAAAAGGGAGAGGGAGAAGCAGACTCCCCGCTGAGCAGGGATCCCAGGACTCTGGGATCATGACCTGAGCTGAAGGCAGAGGCTTAACTGACTGGGCCACCCAGGTACCTCTAAAATAAATAAATAAATAAATCTTTTTAAAAAAGTCCCAGAGATGGGGGCACCTGGGTGGCTCAGTCGTTAAGCGTCTGCCTTCGGCTCAGGTCATGATCCCAGAGTCCTGGGATCGAGCCCCACATCAGGCTCCCTGCTCCGCAGGAAGCCTGCTTCTCCCTCTCCCACTCCCCCTGCTTGTGTTCCCTCTCTGGCTGTCTTTCTCTCTGTCAAATAAATAAAACCTTAAAAAAAAAAAAAAAAAAAAAAGTCCCAGAGATGAAGAGTGATGGTGGTTGCATAACAACATAAATATATTCAATGCCATTGAACTGTACACTCAAAATGGGTAAAATGGTAGATTTTATGTTATATATATTTTACTATAAAACAAAACAAAACAAACCCTACCATTCTGTTTAGGATACATGAGTTCCATTCTCATATCTTCTATCCCACTGCTATTTTATAGAATTGAACTTGATATTCTACTTTCCTAGGGCTCACTTTTCTTATCTATATAATGAAATATCTGAAGTAAAGTCCTGACAGTTCCTTCTAGCTCTAGCATAGTTTTGCCATCTACTGGAAGATGCAGTTCTGTGTGGTTGAGAGTCCATGTCAGTGAGCTCACCACAGAAGGTTCACCTCATCACCATCCTGGGGAGCCTTCACACCTTTTCTCCTGCGGGTTCATGGGGGCAGCTAAGCTGCAGCAGAGTGGTCCTAGTGACAGTTGACTGGAACATGATACTTCCTTGGTGTCCATGGCATATCATAAATGGAACAAAATATCTGTCCAGGATTCTGTTAACCATTTATTCATCCATTCATTCATTCAGCATTCATTAAATATTTGTCTTGTGTCAGGAACTCTACTCAGTGCCAGGGATAGAGGTAGCAATGAGACATCTGTGGCTCAGAGCACTCACAGTATAGTGGGAGACACTGACGTGTTAACAAATACTTAAGATAAAAGGATTTTGCATTAAAAAAATAAAAACGGAGATATGTACAAATAACTATGGGATTCATAAAGAGTCACTGATTGCCTGTGGGAAGTAAAACATCACAGCAAAGTTTAATTTTGAGCTAGTCTTGAATGAGGAGAAGCTTATGAAGCAGGAGCCGAATAAGAGAATTTCTGATTTTCCTTTCTTGATCTACCACCTGTGTTCATTTTGTCCCCAAATGGCAGGTGGGTATGAATTCAGGAAGGGCTGCCATATCCTTGGCAGGTTGGCTTCTACAAATGGCATTTTTTTTCCCTTAAACCTAGTATCTTCTGATATATTCCTGTAGATATACCCTCTCCTAATATCCTTTAAAGACCCCCTTAGGCGAAGATAAAATATTACCACGATCTGCTATTCTCGTAATAGCTTTGCCAATGTTTGCTGTCCCAATGTCAACAGTCATTATATAGCTTGGCTTTCAATGTGGGATTAAACCTCTTTTATTCTGGTGGTAATCAGAAAAGCAATTGGATAGTTAGTATGCTCTTTGGAATCCCATTGCAAAAGAATGAAGTTCTGCCGGATCCTGTCATGGAGGAAGAAAACAGACACAAAAGATGAAAAAAAAAAAACTCCTAAAATGGAAGTGCTGACAGGTTACACCAGTCACAAAACAGATATGCAGCACCCAAGGGTCACCGACTTGGAAGACGTTCCAAAGTTGGCCAGCAGGTCCCAGCATGCAGGGGCTGGAAGGGAACTAATTAATTAAAGAGTGTCAAACATGTTGTCAGAGTGCAGACAGCAGAAAATAAAATGGACTTCACATGGTTTAACCAGTAGGGGAAGAGTAGGATCATGCTAAACTCAAAAAAATTACTTCAGTAAAAGGGAGGTTCTAATACATTTTGATTCTATCATGGTTAGAAGATGAATTGCTGTTTCAAATTCTGGCTGCAATAGAGGTTAACACCTTCCCAAAAAGAAGGAAAAATGAACATTTATTAAGCACCTACTATATTGCCAAATACTGAGAGAAGCCTTCTGGGAAGATATATTGACACTTTAATTTATACTGTATTCTGTGTAGAGTTGTGTTGTTTTAGCCCAGGTAACATTTTGTATATGTTACTTCATTTAATTACTGTGAAATCTCACTGAAGGATACGTTATTTTTCTAGTTGAGGAAGCAGGTAACAGACCTACATCTTAACTCTGGTTCCCAATGTACTAGCTATGTTACCTTTGGAAATTACTTCATCTCACGGGACCTGGAAGCTCTCTGTCTTCCCACTTTTCCATCCATATGGATACCAGGCAATGAATGGCTTCCATGGGAACAACTGAGGGCATACTCCAAATGCCTTGCCGGCCTAAGCAAAATGCTGACATGGTCAGGGTTTGCTTCAGCCTTGATTTTTCCCTCTTAGAAGGTTTTCTCTTCAAGGCGTGAGCCTTCTCAAGTTCTCTTCTCCCTCCTTTCAAAAATCTGCTTTCAAGTCCTGCTTTTCACATCTTAAGATCCCTAAGAACCTTTCTTTGGTGTCAACTCTTTCAAGAGCATCTTATTTTAACAGGGAACTAGGCACTGAACTAGGATCCCTAGCAGTCATTGGCATCTGTCTGGAAACCTTAGACCCTTATTTGGTAGAGTTCTCTTGCCAGGCTTCTTTAAGCGCCCACTCTTGGTGCCGTGTCTCCCATTTGTGGCTGCTGCTGGAATACAGGCTTTTAGATTCATATTCTTACCAGGGAAGGGCGCTCTGTTGTGTCCACAGGCAGGTTTCTGGCTCTTGTGAGCAAATTTTCCTCTTCATTTCCTTTACATTTGGATGCTCTCTTTGGCCCTAAACATAGGGTTAAAATCACTGCTCGTGATGGGAAAAAGATGGAAAGAGGAAAAGCAGGTGCTTCCATGCTCACCCAAATGAGACCACTTTCTTGATCCATTGTTATGCCCTGTGTCTGTGGTTTGTTGAGATTCCCAGCCAAAAGGAAAGAAAACATTATAAGGCTAATCTCCCTTTCTTGATCAAGTCACACTCAGTCATTTCTCCTATCCTAAGCCCCTGCCAACTGATCTTACAATTGCAGAGGTAAATAAATAAATAAATAAATTGTCCCTTACAAGAATGTTGGACATCTTTGCTTTTAGCAAAAATGAGAAAAATAGAGAAGATAGATGTTTAGGGTTCAGGAAATTGTTAAAGTGGGGTATGAAGGTTGGTAGCCTTTGTTTTCTGCTCATTCCCTAAAATCACACTAGCAAGCAACTAGTCCCTTTACCTGGAGGCTATTCTTGCTTAGATTTCAATAATAATTTCTCTCTTAGCCAGGGGTACCATTGCCACTTACTTAAATTATCCTTACAGGGATATTGGATGCCTGCCCTTGGGTTCCTATTTGCTATATTCTCCTTCAGGAGTTTGGAAATAAAGGTTTTCATTTTGGTTTCAGACCCCTCTCTTGAAAGTTTTGAAAGAGCTAGAAAAATAGAGGGACATAATATCCATTGAGCACTAATTATAAACTTGGCTCTTTATATAAATGACTTTACTGAATCCCTCATAAGAATACTCTGATGTAGATCTTATTATTGCCAATACACAGTTGGTTATACTGAATCCCATACATTGTCCTGAACTTGCCCAGGCTCCCAGTGACAGTAGATTACCTCCCTGTACCACTGTCCCTACACAGTCCCAGTCTTAGACTCTCTTTGTCATCCATATAACATGAAGAAACTAGGAGGCTCTTAAGTTCTACCACAGTCACATTTGGTAACAGATTTATTGCTTCAAACTCTGGAAGCCATTGCTGATTCTATCTCCAAGCTACAGGGCAGCTGAGCCCAGAAGTAAACACTGGAGAGGCTGTGAGTCAGAGCATAGAGTCACAGTACAGTGAGGACTTTGATAATCATCTTGGTCTCTTCCCACTTTGCGACGGGGGCCCTGCGCCCAGAGAGAGACTTTGATGTGTACAGGGTCACATAAGGAATTAAATTCAGCTTAGGATCCACATCTTCCAAGCCTAGGCTTCAAAGGGTATCCATATGGCCACCCACAGTGTTTATTCACTCACATAGCTCTGTAGTCTCCTATCACTGAGCTTCATGGGGAAATCTGAATGTTGCCCCTGGAAGATAATGCTGAGAAAGAATGATTCCACACACTGCACTATTTCAAGAAATCAAATCATTCATTTAAGGATTCTAGATATTCACAGGCCAATCTACCCCATGACAAGATACATCCAGTGCTGAGATCAGAGTCAACAGTGCAATTCCTAGCACCTGACACCTTGCTTCTTTTGATTTATTCATTGTCTAAAAGATGATCCAGAAGTTGGGCGCTACTTCTAAATCACCAGGTTTTTCATTGTAAGTGACAACCTTTGCATTTTATTAGCATAGTCTACTTTTTAATAAGCCTTTACAGGGCCAATATATCATGACAACATCATTAAAGCATTCCCCTCTACTGCTTATAAATTGCCTTGATGGTGCTGTGACTACATCTCCCAGAGCACCTCTGACAGAGTGAGTCTTAAGATCCAGGCATGTCATTGTCACAGCAGAAGGATGACATTGCAGCCCAGCTTGGCTCCCCTCCTCACGGAAAAGGCATATGGTGGTATAAGAAAGGAGACAGGCAACTGTCCAGGGTGCCACTGGTGGGCCTGTCACTGATGAGCTAACTGTTAGACTTTGGAAAGCTACTGAACCTCTCTGGGGCCCTTCTTTATAAAATAAAATTGTCTTTGTTTAGCTTACAGGGTTACTGGGAAGAGCAAATAAGATAATGTATATTATAAAAATGTTTTGAAGACCAGGTTAGGTTCTCCAGAAAGCAGACTCTGAGACAGATTTTATCATGAAGGACATTTATTGGAGAGTGCCTTTCCCCATTATGTAAAAACGGTCCTCTGATAATGGTCAGTTACCACTGACAAAATGGTGTGTCCTCTTCTTTCTTTCTGGTCCTTAGACACAAGAACCCAAGAATTAGAAGATAGCTGCTATAACTTTCAAATCCAATGTATTCTAGTCTGAAATGTTCCTCCTTAGGTGACCAGGACTGCTAAACCCACAGAGCTCAATGTTGGGAATATGCAGCACATGAATTTCCTAGGTATGTTATTAGGAGTGATGCTAATTGGACCACTCCGGCTTCTACCCCTTGACTTACAGGTTGATGTGTTCTAACTATTAGAGATGAGCCACTTACAGAGATCTTTGGTTCAAGGATTCTCTGTCCTAGAAGTTGGTATACTGTTCTTGCAATAAAGTATTGTTTCTTAGATAGTAGTTCAGTCAGGCCTTCTACAGGCCATTCCCACACATTATCAGGACAGAAGTGTCTGGATGGTGAGATGTGTTGTATGACCAGTGGATCTCTTGGTTCACATTCTCTCCCTCTGCTTGCTTTATATGGTCGTATGGTCTGATTTCAGGATGTGTAAGACTGTGGTGGTGGATCCAACACTCAATAAGCCCTTGGATGCTACTTACTCCTGAGAGTCTGTGGGCAAGAAAGGCACACTCATACCTGAGAAATGTGTCTATTTTGTCAGAATGAGTATCTGCCATTTTCTAGATTGAAGGGGTCTAATGTAGCCAACTCGCCACCAGCTGGTAATTTGGTTTCCTCAAGGAGTGGTACCATACTAGGGACTTAGCACTGGTCTCTGTTTCTGATAGTTTGGACATTCACGGGCAAGAGTGTGTCATTGGTCTTTAGTAAGTGAGAGTCCATGTTTTCAGAATGCAAACAATCTCTGTCCCTGTTGTGATAGCCACTTCGCTCAACTCTCCATCATGCTAAAACTAGGGTAGCCAATAACAGAGGCGGGCTGACATCACCTGGCCAAGTAATTTTGTCTTACTGGTTGTTTGATCTCTCTACTGCCATAGAAACTCTTTTAGGCATTAACATGCAATACAAAGATTTTCACGCACTGTGTTTACCTTCATGCTCCTGTCACCTTCCACCCCCACAAACCACCTTGTCCTTGATCTTCTCATTTTTCCTCTTCCAGTTCGACCACTAGCCATGCCAGTCATTCCCCACTGTCTGTGAGTCTGTATATAGCAATATCTCAGGCCACTTATTGTTCCACTTTCTTCCTCTCCTTTCTCCACTGTTTTCTCTCACCTCAGCCAGCTCTTCTGCTGGTCTTGGTTTCTTACCTGGAATGGTGATCCAGGCACTTGAGTGTGAAGGGTATGAACATCTGGTCCCGGAGTCCTTCTCAGGCCAGAGAAGAGTAGATGCTCAGGTGCATTTTCAAATTAGGAATTCCATTAGGAATATTTTCTCTCATAAGTGTTTTCCAAGGGCAACTCTGAGTGAGGATTTAATATACCCACACATTTTCAGCTTGGACACGGAATGAGTCAGCACATTCATCTGTATTGCATAGGTCCTTTTCTCCTCAGTCAGTTGCTCATAAGGGAACCTCTCCTACTGACCCCTTACCATTGTGAGTGTGATTTGAGGAAGGAATCCTGGTGTGCCTGAGCTCCACACGGCTCACTTGCTTTCCCCCTTTGGCCCTGCTTGTGGTTTATTCCAGGTGTACTGTTCGCATCTTATAGTGTATTGTTGGACTCGCCTGACCTGATGGCTTGGTGTATCTAACAGAACCCAGTTAATAATAAGTCATTCTTAATCATGGTCACTTGATATCCCATGGTCAAATGCTCTGTATCTGTCAGAGATCAGTAGCATGTCAGACTTATTTTTTCAAAAAGTATCTGATTCTCCAATGCAAGTGGCATGGCCTTGTTCCAGAACCTCAGGCATCTGTATTGTTATTCTCCCTTTGGTCCTTGCCATAAACTCCAAAAGATATCTTTTCCTACCACTGGCATATCTAGCATCATAAGCTTTTCAGGATATTTGCACTGCATTCTTAACCTGCTCTGCAAGGGTCTTTCCTACTTTGGGCTGTCTGAAAACTGGCCGCTGCCTTTCTGTGGGCTGAAGCAGCATTTCCAGGTATGTAATAAGCTACGTTCAAAACATGAAGAGGTCTAGCAGGCACCGGGCTTCATTCTTTGTGGTAGGAGAAGCATGATGAAATAATCTGACTTGGATGGAATGTCTCCGCATGCCCCTAACCACTAGACCTCTCAAAATTTTACGAATGTGGCAGGCCTCTTGATCTTCGTCAGGAGCATGGAAATGCGGAAGCACATGTGTCTTACCAAGGCCTCCACTGTGCTAATCAGTTCTTGTTCATCTAGACCAATAAACATGATATTACCAAAGTAAAAGATTAATGCAATACTCTGTGGGATATCAAGATGGTCAAGATCTTTTCAAACAAAATTATGACAGAGGACAGGAAAAGTTAACATAGCCCTGAGACAAAACTTTTAAAGTATATTGGTGTTCATTCTATGTGAATTCAAACTGTTACTGTACCTTTATTTAATAGGGAAAGAAAAGAATGCATTTGTGCAATCAGCAGTTGTATACCCTGTACCTGGGGCCATATAAATTTGCCCTAACAAAGATATCACATCTGGCTCGGCAGCTGCAATTGGAAATACTATTTTGTTGTGCTTGCAGAAGTCTCCTGACGTCTTCCAGGATGCTTCTGATTTCTTCAGGGACCAGACTGGTGTATTGAGGACTTGATGGGTAACAACATTCATGCATCCTTGGGATCTCATGGATAGTGCTGATTTCTGCCATCCTGAGTATGCAGTTTTTAAAACTAAATTCTTCTCCTGAAGCCAATATTACCCTATCTGTTAATTAACTAGAATTTAAATAAAAACTCGAAAAAGAAAAAAATAATAAGAAAAAAGTGTATTATCTTTTCCAAAAGAGAGAAGAGGGGAGCAGTTTTAGAGATTGCTGTTTGGCCTTTGCACTAAGGTTATCCCTGACCCTAAAGCCAAGGGATCCACTGTGGGAGTTACGCTGACCATAGGCTATGTTTATCCCAATTATATTTGGAAAGTGGTGAAAAGACAAAACTGGTGGGTTTGAGGACCCACCATGAGCTGAACCTGGGCCAGGATTTAATTTATTAGCTGGCCCGTCTAACGAAAGGACCATATTGCTACATTAGGTCTGCGGCCACTCCAACCATGTATCAAGAAACTCTAAAAAAGTTTGGATAGGAGTCTCCAGGTTCAGATGGCATCAGAGGAGGCTCCTGAATTTTCTTCCTCCCACCGACACACCGAATGTACATTTACACAGAGGGTAATTCCTTCTGAAGGAAGTTGAGAAACAAGCTGAGCGACTCCTACACATCAGGCAACTGAGAAAACACCCACATTGAAACAGATAGAAAAGGCTGAGACACACTGTCGCCATAAATCCCACCCCGTGGCACAGCAGCATACAGTCAGGAGGGAACTCCATCTTCATGAGGAGTGAGGGGTTTGGACTGCACATATCGGACTCCAAATTTTAAGGCTCCCACCCAAGGATGGGCCCCTAAAACAGCTAGCTTTGAAAGCCAAAGCAGCTTGCATTCACAAGTTTCACTGGAATATAGTAAACAAAGAAGAAGTTCTTAATGGGTGCACTAGTACTTGCATAACTGTCCTTCCAGGGAGGGAGCAGGGAAAGACACCCTCTCCCAGTCTCTCCCTGGAAGGGGTTTGAGTGCGTATCTTATAAGCTGCTGCATGAGGGTTCAACTTCTAATTAACACACATCTGGATGCTGACTGCAGTCCTCCCTAGAGCTCCAAAGAGCAGATGGGCACTTTCCCTGCCTTCTCTCTTTTGTCTCACTTCAACAATAAATCCAAGTTGCCACTATCTCCCAGGAAGGAGCTTGTCCACCTATCTAGCACCCTAACTTGCCATCCAAGGAACAGGTCGCCAAATCACTTAGCTCTGATAGCCAGTAGGGTGTGCATCCTTGAGTCCCAGAGGACTATAGCATACATAAATGCAGTTTTTAAATGGGCATGAGAGCACTCCCATAGCTTTATATCCAGACTCAGTGCAGAGGGAATAGACAAAAATGCTCATTTCTACTTTCTTTCTAGAAGGGGCTTAACTGCATATTTTACCAGCTGCTACCTGGGGGTCCATCTTCTAATCAGCCTGCATCTGAGTGATGACTGCAATCTTCTTTTTTGGGACACTGATGGATCTTGGCATACCCTCAACTCCTGAGAGCCACTAGAACAAAGATGCAGCTCAGATAATCACAAAGTTTGGAGAGGCAAACAGGAGCCTGGGACAGCCTGACTGATGAGATACATCTCCTACATGAGACCACTCTGTCATGATTAGAGGAGGTGGGTGTTTCATCTAATGTGGAAAAATCAACACATCAACCATAGGAAAATGAGGAAACAGGAGAATATGTTCTGAGCAAAAGAACGAGATAAATCTCCAGAAACTGATCTTAATGAAATGAAGATAAGTGATTTATCTGATAGATATTTCAAAATATCAGTAATGAAGAAGTTCGCTGAGGTCAGGAGAGCAATGCATGAACAAAGTGAATATTTCAGCAAAGATAAAAAATATCAGGACCAAGCATATCATAGAGCTGAAGAATACAGCTAAACTGAAAAATCAGAGGGATTCAACAGAAAACTAGATCAAGTGAAATAAGGAGTCAGAGAACTTGAAGACTGGGCAATGGAAGTCCTTCAATCAGAAGAGAAAAAGAGAAGAATGGAAGAACGAGGACAAAGGACTCATGGGACACCATCAAGAGGACCACTGTATGCATTAGGGTAGTCCCACAGGAGAAAAGAGAGGGAGAAAGAGTCAAATAGCGTTTTCAAGGAAACAAGGGCAAAAAAATTCCCTAATGTTGGGAAAGAAACAGACATCCAGATCTAGGAAGCCCAACAAATACCAAATAAGATGACAGAGAGTTCCACTCCAGGACACTTTATAATTAAGTTATCAGAAGTTAAAGACAGGGGGTACCTGGGTGACTTAGTTGTTGAGCATCTGACCCTTGATCTCAGCTCAGATCTTGATCAATGATAATCAGGTCATGAGTTCAAGCCCTGTGTTGGGCTCCATGCTGGGCATGGAGTCTACTTAAAAAATCACTACATCAAAAACTAATGATGTATGATGACTAATATAATAAAATAAAATTTAAAAAATAAAATAAAATAAAAAAATAAAAGAATCCACTATTTAAAAAAAAGGAAGTTAAAGACAGAATTTTTAAAAGCAACAGGAAGAGCAAGTTGTACATACAAGGGAACTCCCATAAGACTATTAGAAAAAATTTTAGCAGAAACTGTGCAAGCCAGGAAGAAGTGATATATTCAAAGTGCTGGAAAAAAAAAAAAAAAGAAACAAAAAAACAACTCTGCCAACCAAGAATACTTTACCTGGCAGATTTGCTTTTCAGAATTGCAGAATTGAATAAGAGATAAATGTTTTCCCAAAATATAAAAGGAACTCATGCTACTCGATAGCACAAAATAATAATCTAATTAGAATGTGCAAAGGACCTGCATAGACATTTTTGTAAAGAAGAAGATTACAAATATTCCACAGGTACATGAAATGGTGCCCAGCATCACTAATCATCAGAGAATTGCACAATAAGGTATCCAGCTGTTAGGATGCCTGTTAACAAAAAGACAAGGGATAACAGATGTTAGCAAGGATGTGGAGAAAAGATAAAATTTGTACACTGTTAGTGGGAATGTAAACTGGTTTAGTCACTGTAGAGATTACTTAAGAAATTAAAATAGAACTACCATATGATACAGTATATCCATATGATACAGTATACCATTTTGGGTATATAGCCAAAGAAAATGAAATTACTACCTTAAGATAGCTGCACTCTTATGTTCATTGTAGCATTATTCACAGTAGCCAAGGTATGGAAATAATCTAAGTGTTCATTGACAGATGAATGGATAAAGAAAATGTGATCAGTCAGTCGGTCTGTCTATCTATCTATCTATCCAGTGAAAAAAGGAAATTCTGTCCTTTGCAAAACCATGGGTGAACTTAAGTGGAGTAAGCCAGACAGAGACAGACAAACATTGTATGGTTTTACCTATGATAGAATCTAAAAACAAACAAAACAAAGTTGAACTCAAGCAGAGAGTAGAGTGGTGGTTATCTGGGACTTGGGGGTAGAGGAAGTAATATGGAAAGGCTGATAAAAAGATAAAAACTTTCAGTTGTGAGATGAATGACATCTGAGGATCTCATGTATAACATGGTGACTGTAGTTGAAAAAACTGTATTGTGTACTTGAAGTTTACTAAGGTAGTAGAACTTAAGTGTTCTCACATACAAAAAGGTATATATATGAGGTGATGGACATATTAACTCAGTGGTGAGAGTTCTTTCACAGTATATACATATATCAAATCTTTATGTATATTTATTTATAATTTCTACCAAAAAAACCTTGTTTTTGATTCACGTATAATTAACATACAGTGCTCTATTAGTTTCAGGTATACAATATGATTCAACAATTATAAACAATTTTCAGTACTCATCAAAATAAATGTTTCTTAATTCCCTTCATCTGTTTCACCCATCCCCCATCCACCTCTTTTCTGGCAACCACCATTTTGTCCTCCATATTTAAGAGTCTGGGGTTTTATTGTTTTTTTGTCACTTATTTTCTTTGTTCATTTGTTTTATTTCTTAAATCCCACATATGAGTGAAATCATGTGGTATTTGTCTTTCTCTGACTGACTTATTTCACTTAGCATTATACCCCCAAGGTCCATCCATGTTGTTAAAAATGGCAAGATTCCATTCTTTTTTTTGGCTGAGTAATACTCCATTGTGTGTATATGTTTGTATGTATACCACATCTTTATCCACTCATCTCTCGGTGGACATTTGAGTTGCTTCCATATTTTGGCTATGGTAAATAATGCTGCAATAAACACAAGAGTGCATATATCTTTTCAAATTAGTGTTTTCGTTTTCTTTGGTTAAATCCCCAGTAGTGACATTACTGGAGCATATGGTTTTTCCATTTTTAATTTTTTGAGGAATCTCCATACTGTTTTCCACAGTGGCTGCACCATTTCCATTCCTACAAACAGTACCTGAGGGTTTCATTTTTTTTTCACGTCATCATTAACATTTGCTATTTCTTGTGTTTTTTATTTTAGCCAAGCTGACTGGTGTAAAGTGATATCTCATTGTGGTATCAATTTGCATTTTCCTTATGATGAGTGATGTTGAGCACCTTTTCATGTGTTCATTGGCCATCTGTATATCTTCTTTGGAAAAATGTATATTCAGGTCTTCTGCTAATTTTTAATACTTTTTTTTGGTTTTGAGCTGTATCAGTACTTTATATAATTGGAATATTAACCCCTTATTGGATATATCATTTGCAAATATATTGCAAATATATTGCAAATATATCCCATTCAGTAGATTGACATTTTGTTTTGTTGATGGTTTCCTTTGCTGTACAGAAGATTTTGTTTTGGTGTAGTCCCAATAGTTTAAATCTACTTTCGTTTCCCCTTGTCTCAGAAGACATATCTAGAAAAATGTTCCCACAGCTGATGTCAAAGAGATTACTGCCTGTGTTTTCTTGTAGGAATTTTATGGTTTCATGTCTTACATTTAGGTCTTTAATCCATTTTGAGTTATTTTTGTGGGTGTTGTAAGAAAGTGGCCCAGTTTCATTCTTTTGCATGTAGCTGTCCAGTTTCCTCCACACCATTTGTTCAAGAGTCTGTCTTTTTCTCCATTGTGTATTCTTGCCTCCTTTGTCATAGACTAATTTCCCATAAGTGTGTGGGTTTATTTCTGGGCTCTCTATTCTTTTCTCTTGATCTATGTGTCTATTTTTAGTGTCAGTGCTGTACTGTTTTGGTTACTACAGCTTTGTAGTATATCTTGATATCTGGAATTGTGATACCTCCAGCTTTGTCCTTTCTCAAGATTATTTTGGCCATTCAGGGTCTTCTGTGGTTCCATACAGATTTTAAAATTATTTGTTCTAGTTCTGTGATAAAAAATGTTGTTGGTATTTTGATAGGGATTGCATTAAACCTGTAGATTGTTTTGGGTAGTACGGACATTTTAACAATATTGATTCTTCCAATCCATGAGCATGGAATATGTTTCCATTTGTTTGTGTCATCTTTGATTTCTTTCATCACTGTATATACTTTTCACAGTACAGGTATTTCACATCTTTGGTTAAGTTTGTTCCTAGGTATTTTCTTCTTTTGGTACAAGCGTAAATGGAATTGTTTTCTTAATTTTTCTTCCTACTACTTCATTATTAGAGTATAGAAATGCAATAGATTACTGTGTATTAATTTTGTACCCTGTGACTTTACTGAATTCATGTATCAATTCTAGTCATTTTTTGGTGTAGTCTTTGAGGTTTTCTATATATACTATCATGTAATCTACAAATAGTGACAATTTTACTTCTTCCTTACCAGTTGGATGGCTTTTATCTCTGTCTCTCTCTCTGTCTGTCTGATTGCTGTGGCCAGGACTTCTTAAAGTAGTGAGAGTAGACATCCTTGTCTTGTTCCTGATCTTAGAGGAAAGGCCCTCAGTTTTTCACCATTGGGTATGATGTTAACTGTGGATTTTTCATATATGCCTTTCATTATGTTGAGGTATGTTCCCTCTAACCCCACTTTGTTGGGAGTTTTTATGATGAATAGATGCTCATATGGTTTTTATCCCTTGTTTTGTTAATTTGATGTATCACATGGATTGGTTTGTAAATATTGAGCCACCTTTGCTTCCTTGGAATAAATCCCACTTAATCATGGTGAATGGGTTTTTTAATGTATTGTTGAATTGTTTGCTAATATTCTGTTGAGGATTTTAATATGTATGTTAATCAGAGATATTGGCCTGTAGTTTTCTTTTTCTTTTCTTTTCTTCTTCTTCTTTTTTTTTTTTTTTTTTTGTAGTGCCTTTATTTGGTTTTAGTATCAGGATAATGCTGATCTCATGAAATGAGTTTGGAACCTTTTCTCCTTTTCTATTCTTTGGAATACTTTGAGGAGAATAGGTATTAACTCTTCTTTTAATGTTTGGTAGAATTCACTTGTGAAGCCATCTGGCCTTGGACTTTTTTTGGGGGGGGGTTGATTACTGATTCAATTTCTATGCTACTAATAAGTCTGTTCAAATTTTCTATTTCTTCCTAATTCTGTTTTGGAAAGTTCTATGTTTCTAGGAATTTATCCATTTCTTCTAGGTTGTCCAATTTCTCGGCATACAATTTTTCATAATATTCTCTTATAATCCTTTGTACTTCTGGGATGCCAGTTATTTCTCTCCATTTCTGATTTTATTTATTTGAGTGTTCTGTTTTCTCTTGGTGAGTCTGGTTAACAGTTTATAAGTTTTGTTTAATTTTTAAAAACACGCGCTCCTGGTTTCATTGATATTTTGTATTGTTTTTTCAGTCTGTAATTTATTTCTGTTCTAATCTTTATTTTTTTCCTTCCCTTTACTGGCTTTTGGCTTTGTTTGTTCTTCTTTTTCTAGCTCCTTTAGGTGTAAAGTTAGGTGATTTGAAATTTTTCTTGCTTCTTGAGGTCGGCATGAATTGCCATAATCTTCCCTCTTTCAACAACTTTTGCTGCATCTCAAAGATTTTGGACTATTGTGTTTTCATTTTCATTTGTCTCCATATAATTTTTGATTTCCTCTTTGGTTTCTTGGTTGACCCATTCATTGTGCCGTGTTAGTCTCCTTGTATTTGTGTTGTTTTCAGAGTTTTTCTTGTGATTGATTTATACCATTGTGGTAGGAAAAGATGCATGATATGATTTTAGTCTTTTTTAATTTCTTGAGACTTGTTTTGTGGCCTAACATGTGATCTATTCTGGAGAATGTTCCATGTGCACTTGAAAAGAATGTGTATTCTTATGGTTTCAGATGGAGTGGTCTGAATATATCTGTTAGGTCCATCTGGTCCAATGTATTATTCAAAGCCATTGTTTCCTTGTTTATTTTCTGTTTGGATGATCAATCCATTGATATAAGATGGGTGTTAAAGTCCCCTACTATTAGTGTATTACTGTCCATTTTTTCCTTTTTGTCTGTTAATAGTTGCTTTATATATTTAGGTGCTCCCATGCTGAATGTATAAATATTTACAATTGTATTTCCTTGTTAGATTGTTCCATTTATCATTATGTAGTGTCCTTCTTTGTCTCTTATTACAATCTTTGTTTTAAAGTTTTAAAGTGTATATTTTGTTCAATATAAGTATTGCTACCCCATCTTTCTCTTCACTTCCATTTGCATTCTATTCCTTCACTTTCAATCTGCATGTGTCTTTAGGTCTAAAGTGAGTCTCCTATAGGCAGCATATAGATGGATCTTGTTTTGTTTTTGTTTTGTTTTGTTTTGTTTTATCCATTCCATCATCCTGTGCCTGTTGACTGGAACATTTAGCCTATGTACCTTCAAACTAGTTATTAATAGGTATGTATTTATTACTATTTTTTTTACTTGTTTTACAGGGGTGCCTGACTGGCTCAGGTGGAAGAGCATGGGACTCTTGATGTTGAGGTCATGGGTTCAAGCACCATGTTGGGTGTAGAGATAACTAAAAATAAACAAACTTAAAAAAATCATTCTCTAGAGGTCAGGCCCCCTGCTTACAATTCTTACATTGCTGCTCATTACAGCAATCACATCCATTTGCCTTCCAACTGAACTTACTGCCACCTGGATTCTGTTGTTTTGAGGTCCTGTCATATCCATGGTTCTCAGTGAGCCTAGTTCTTTAATGACTACACCTACAAACAGCTCTGCTCTATAGACAAGAACACCACTGAACATTTTAGTGGTACTGATGCCCTCTCACAAGATCATTGCTTATGGCCTTGGCAACTGGTGTGTCTGCTGTCTTTCTTGTGCAGCATTATCTCATGTTGGATTTTCTGGCCTTATATAGTATATCTACTCCAGCACGCCCACTTCTTTTTTTTTTTTTTTTTAAAGATTTTATTTATTTATTTGACAGAGAGAGAGCACAAGCAGGCAGAGTGGTAGACAGAGGGAGAAGGAGAAGCAGGCTCCCTGCTGAGCAGGGAGCCCGATGCAGGGCTCGATCCCAGGACCCTGGGATCATGACCTGAGCCGAAGGCGGACGTTTAACGACTGAGCCGCCCAGGCGCCCCAGCACGCCCACTTCTTAATTCTTTTATTTTTTTCTTTCAACCACAAGAATTCTGACATTTGAACCTCACTCAGGGTGGGTCATCACTTTTTTCAGGTTTCTAGGAGTCATCCTTGCAGCAAGTTCACATCACCTCCTGGGGTCTTTGCTAGGGTATTAAATCCTATTTCTCAGGAGAGTACTCCCACAATGTTAAACTCTCCCTCATCCAATTTGATGTTCTTGCTCTCTTAATCAAATACCATAACTAGTGCCATACCTTTTAGCCCCTGCCATACCTAACTTTCACAGCTTCTTTGGGGGTATAGATAGTCCCTTTCATCCCTTATTAGGCCCAGAATGTCCCAGCTAGGTTTTGCCATGACTTAAGTTGAGTCCAGAAGAGGAGGTAGAGGCAGATCCTGGGCGAGAGTCATGTCATCTTGCAGGAGAGAGGGCTCTTCATGGTCTTCAAGCCAGGAGGTAGTATTAGCTGTTATTAGGGAGTATTAGGCCACTAGTGAGAGTTCAGAGCATTCAGAGAAGCCTAAGGAGTCATGATTATCAGGGACACCAACCCAGATGTTTCTATCCTAAGTGTCAGGGTCCCAGATTTTTGCAGGACCCTGACTTCGAAATAGCAGACTTGCCTTTTCTCAGAATTTAATCTTCTTTGGAGGTTGGTAGTATAGATTGAATGTTTATGTCCTTTCAAAATTCATATATTGTAACCGAATCTCCAGTGTGATTGTATTTGGAAGTGGGGCCTTTGGGAGGTGATGCAGCTTTCATAGGTGCCATTAGTGCCCTTATAAGAGAGGCCCCAGAGAGCTCCCTTGCCCTCTTCTGCCATGTGAGGCCACAGGGCAAAGGTGGCTGTCCGTGAATCAGGAAGTAGAGCTCAGCAGACACAAAATCAACCTGTGACTTGACCTTGGACTTTCCAGCCTCCAGAATGTGAGAAATAAATGCTTGTTGTTTATACGCCACACAGTCTCTGTTATTTTTGTTAAAGCAGCCTAGATAACTATTTGGCTGCTCTTATGATGAAGTTCTGATCCTCCACCTAAGCTTTCCCTGCACATCAGTGCAGGAGAGGAGAGTGTCTTCATAGGTTACCCTTTTCATATTTGGCTTTCCATTGCCTGTTAATTGCTCTCAGACTTTTATTATCTTTTCTAGAATGCCACTCAAGCTTAGGATAACCCCTGGAATTTATTATCTTCATGAGTACTCTCCCCCATAGTTTTCACAACCTCTGGTGTATTGTACCATTCAGTGCACTCCATTCTGCCTGTATACCATTCCAGTTCACGTCTGGTGTCCATTTTAACAACTGGATACTCGCCGTGTACCAGATACTCAGTTCTTCACCAGTGGCGATTAGGTCTTCACTGACAACCAGGCAGTGAGTGTGTGATTCATCTCCAAAACCCATTCTTGCCAGCTTCTTTTTCCAATCATTCCTGGTCATGATGGATCCAAGTTGGGTTTCCAGGAATCTCTGAGACAATTTGGGAATTGGGAAACTACAGCAGGAATCACACCTCTGGAGGAGAGGGGAAGGGAACACAACTAGGTAGAGGAGGTGCAAGGTGCAATGTTGCCAAACCTGCAGGACCTGCTGCAGCTAAAATGGCACATGAGAGCTATACAGAGTTCAACTGGAAAGACTGGGCTCTTCTAACCACATCAGTCAGTTATTGGATATGATCGCCACCCTAGCAAGGGCCATGATTTGGGGCAAGAAGGCTTTGCAGCTGAAGCAGTCCGTGAAGGGGCAATTGGCTAGAGGCTTTCTGCTGACACCACTATCTGCAGCTCAGGCAGCAAATCCTCTAGTGAGGGGAGATCTGGGCAGCACCCCCAGCATTCACCACAGAAAATATTACAGCCCTTACTCCCCCCCCTCACCATCCTTCATCTTCCCAGGTTCATTGCTAACTCATTCTCTCTTGCTGCTCTCCATCTCTGCCATCTTTGTTTCTCATCTATTAAATGTGAGTGACAATCCATCCCTTGCCTCTTTCCCATGATTGTTACAGGGTTCAAAAGGGATAACGGATAGGAAAAGGCTTTGTAAACTACAAACTACTTTACAAATGCTCTTTAAGTATTATCATTACAAACTTTCAAGATTATTCAATATCAGAAAATATTTGGTAAAAACAAAAGCATGGTCTCTGTTTCTGCATTAATCTTCTATTAAAACTGCCTAATTTCTTTGGTTGATATTTAATATGGTTTTTTTTGTTGTTTTTTGTTTGTTTTTTGTTTGAGAGAGAGAGACAGACAGCACGGGGGTGTGGGCAGGGGCAGAGGGAGAATCTCAAGCAGATTCCCCGCTGAGCGTAGAGCTTGACGCGGGGCTCAGTCTCACAATCCTGAGATCATAACCTGATCATGACCTGAGCCAAAACCAAGAGTTGGACTCTCAACTGACTCAGCCACCCTGGCACCCCGATAGTTAATGTTTTTAACCCTTAGGGATTCTGTTACTCCTGATCATGTTGATCAAAGATATCAGACTTTTTAAAAGCTATTTTGAGTATAAGAAAACCATCTTTATACTTTACCTTGGACACCAAACCCTCAGTAACTGATAGTTGGTGATGACGATGAGGGGGCACATGTGGAGTGAAGGAAGGGACTGCTATTTACGGAGTTATTTCTATCTGCCAAATACCATGTGAGGTGCTTCCCATGTTGCCTTTTCGACATCAACCTCATGAAGTTTGGAAGTGGGGTCTTCTAAACTCTAGGTCGAACAGCAGGCTCTTTATTTTCATTTTTGGATGCTCTGATGCCTCCTTTAAGAGACAAGAAGACCCACAAATCCTGTCATGCCATTCCTGATGTACAGATTTTGAAGTCAGTGCTCGCTTCATTTCTTGGAAAAATGTAGTTACGTCTGCAGAGCATAAATCTGTAAAAACACAAAATTAATACATCATATCCATCTTCAAAGTATCCACATTTGGGAATTGGGAAACTACAGCAAGTATTTTTCCTGCAACAAATCAGAGACTAAGCCAGACACTGAAGCCCCAGAATGCACCTGTGTTCAGCAGTTCTATCTGGGGAGTAACCCGACATGATCTACTACACTGGCTCTTTCAAAGAGAAGCCTCAGAAGGGAGGAGAAGAATGTCTGAGGGTTTGTCTGGGGAAAAATAAAAGAAATAATTGTTCTAAAAAAAGGAGAAATTGGTATTTCACTGGCAGCCCAAGTTGCTCAGGAGCACTTTAAACTTCTGTGGCTGGTATCCTTCATCTGAAAATCACCAACTTGTTTAAAAATTCCTCATCTGGGGATTCAGCTGCCTGCAGTCACACAACCTGAAACCGAGTGTGTCTAGATACTCATATGTCCTCAGCAGGGGGCCCTGGGGTCCTCGGGTGCGCTCTGTCCTGAATTCCTCCTACCAACATATGTATAGGAAGCAGCCGAACAAGAAACTCATTTTCAACACAACTTATCAGCGATTGAGAAAAAGGAGTCGCGTGGAAGTGAGGTTGTGCTGTTGTGATTTCATTGAGCCCCAGGGTGTATGGTAACGGGGGGGAGGGTGCTGCCCCAGACAAAGCACATGCCATACTCTACACTGTCCCTGATTCTCTCTCCCTTAACACAGAGGTAAAATGATCCTGTCTGAAAACCATGCAAGTGGCATAGTGCATAGAGCTTTGGGGTATGTGTCTGTCTGTGGGTAATGTGTCTAAAGCCTTCCTTCCAAATTGAGTTTGGTTTAATATCTTTGTGTCTGCACCTACAGTATTTAATTTCTCTCTCCTCTTATTTACTCTTTGTAATTGTACTCTTTCTCTGGTAAAGCATTTTGGCATAGTTGCAGGGATGAATGGCATTGTGGAAAATAAAGCTGAGTTATCTGTAGTAATAATAATAAAGCAGCTCAGAGAGAGGCTTAGCAGCACCTGGCATGGTAGAGGGGTGGGTGGCAGGCAGCGTGTACTGGAAGTCAGGGACCTGAGGACTCCTCCTCATCCTACCACGATACCAGTCGGTGGCTTTAGCCAAGTCATTTGTCCCCCTTGAGTCCCTATTTCTTCATTGGCAAGATAAACTGATTGCAGGTGGTCCGCGAGCTCGCTTTCCACCTCAGCAGATTCTGATCAGCATCATTTTGCAGAAGTCTTTGCCCCCGCAAATGTTTGCTTAAATAATGATTCCGGATTTCTAGCCTGGTGACCAGGTGAAGGGTAGGAATACTTTCAGCTGTATGTGACAGAAAGTAGCAGTGATTTAAGGCATGATGAGATTTATTGTGATGAAACATGGAGCGGGTGGTTTGGGAAGGTAAGATTTGCTTTTTGGATCCATTTTACCATCGTTATCCAAAGCACTTTCTTCATGTTTGAAGCTATAGTTGGGTGGTGTCTATCTCGTGAATTGACTCCTGTATTATTATTATTATTATTATTATTATTATTATTATTATTATTACTTTAACTTGGTTTTGTCTCTTATCTGTACCTAGCTCTGTCTACTCTTGCCTTAGAAAATAATTGCTTTGATATTGGTTGAGTTACACCAGCATTTTCCCCCTTTTGCTAGAGTTTGCATGGTAAATCTTATTATGAATCTTTCTGTATATTTATATTTAAGGCTTACCAGCTGGGTTTTAAGGCACATGGCTGGGTTTTAGCTATTTTATTCACCTGGCAGTATTAATCTTTTACATGTAGTATTTAGCTAATTGAAAGGATGTAACTACTGGTAGATTTAAATTTTAGCTACCATCTTACTATTATTTTTTCTTTCTGATTAATCTGTTTTATGCTTCTCTTCCTCTCTTTTCTTGGTTTCTTTTAGAATAATCAAGTATTTTTAATACTGAATTTTCCCTCTTCTAACTGGTTAGTTATATAGTTTTTTTATAGAGATTAATTGGTCATTTGTCATTGACCAATTATTGTCTAAAACAAGTTATTACCTCTTCTGGCTATTATGTTAAATACTATGATTTACGCCCCCCCCCCCCCCCCGCCTTTTGTATTATTGCCATGTATTTGAATTCCTTTTAAACCCCAGGAGATATTACTCCTTTTTTTTATAGATTCAGTATTTATTTATACTCACCACATACTACCCTTTCTGTTGCTCTTCGTTCCTACATCCCTGTTTCCTTCTGGCTTCATTTTCCTTCTCCCTGCATAACTCGCTTTGCTGTTTCTTTTTAGAGCAGATTTACTGGTGGTGAATTATCTTAGTTTATGTTTGTCTTTAAGTGTCCTTGTTTCACTTTTAGTTTTGAAGGATAGAATTCTAGATTGTCAGTTCTTTCTTTCTTTCAGGATTTTAAAGATGTCATTCTGTTGCTTCCTGGATTTCATTGTTTCAGTCGAGATATAATCTTTAAGTTTTATTGTTGTTTTATTGAAGGTAATGTATCTTGTTTCCTGACTGTTTTTATGATCTTTCTCTTTATTTTTTTCTTCCTATCCTGTACTTAGGCATGGTTTAGGTTTATATTGATGTTGACCTGTCTTTTAGGTCGCTGATCCTGTCTTCTGCTTTGCCTCATCTGGTATTTAACCCCTATGATTCTTAACTTCAGATTTTGTATATTTTATAATTTCCATTTGTTTATTTAATAGACTCTATTCTCTGGTGAAATTGCAAGTCTTTTATCTATCTTCTGCATCTTTTCACCTTTTATGTTGACTAAATTAACTGTAATTCTATTAAAGTTCTTTTCAGCTAAGTATAGTGTCTAAACTATGCATGGCTCTGTTTTTAGTGGGTGTGCGTGCACACTCCTTGGTTTTCAGTCATGTGGTTTGATCTTGCCTCAGGCCAAGTAGTCTCGGATTGAATACCAAACACTGTGTATTAAAATGTATGTAAGTCCCAGATTATTTTATCTTCCTCTAGAAGAGAGAGACTCTTCCCGCTGCCAGGCAGAGAGAATGGTAACTTATATCCTTCCTTAATCCAATTAGGACTGAATCAAGGCTGGTATCCCTAGTGAGGCCCAGTATCCTTCTAGCTCACCCTAGCCCTTCATGGTTTTCAACCAAGGGCCTGGTGTGTTCTTCAAGACCCTTCCTTTTGGTGGGCACTGAATTCCAATATTTCTCTCATGAAATTCTTGACTGCTTTACTCTGCTTAGTTTTCTCACCCTCTCTCCATCAGCCCTAGAATTCAGCAAATGTCCTTAACGGAAAAGTAGCTGCATGCTGAAGTTCCTCCTCCTCAGTCTCAGCTCAGACCTCTGCCAGTTTCTCTGTTCACTAGCAGCAGTTGGTACAAATCCAGAATCTAAACCTCTTGGCCAAGCTCAGAATCACTAAATGCCCTCAGAGTACCCATGGCAGTAGAATTCAGCTTACCTCCCTGAGGTCTTCCCCTTTGCAGAGTTTTAGCCCCTACAGTTCTCATAAGCCTCACTAGGCATCCAGCACCGTTAGCAGGATGATTGTTGTATTTTCTCTGCAATTTTTAGCTGTCACCAGTAGGATCATTACCTGACACAAGCTGCTCCAACCATTCAATGGAGGAAGTCCCTGCAGGCCCTTTACATCCTCCCGTCAGGCTCGCACTGAGGACTTCTCACCCTTGTGCTTTTTGTCTCCTGTTTGCAAGCCGACATACTACTTACACTGGCCTTCTAGCACTAGAGGATGAGATGGCTAAAAAAGAATTCTCCCTTTGTATTAAGAAAAATCACACTCAGAAGCCTTCGAGCATGCTTTTCCAAGTACCTCAAATACAATAATAGGTCATGTGTTCACTTCTGGTTTTGAGGGCATCTAGAAAAGTGAGTATTCTGCAAAGGGAAGAGAAATTGCCATTATTGGTTTATACCAATACTGGTTTATTTTCTGGGAAAGGCACTTGCCCATCTCTTGCAAATCAGCTTTCTATTATGAAAGAAGAAGGGTGGTATTGAATGGCCTTTAGGTAAAAAATCACATCCCATTTCACTGTGGTTAAAAGAGATGGGAATATAGACAAAGGAACATAGTGCATGGTCAGAGTCCTGCTCCTTGAATTAAAGATACTCATTTTGGGTGCGCCTGGGTGGCTCAGATGGCTAAGTGTCTGCCTTCGGCTCAGGTCATGATCCCAGGGTTCTGGGATCGAGCCCTACATCGGGCTTCTGGCTCAGCAGGGAGCCTGCTTCTCCCTCTCCCTCTGCCTCCCCCCCTGCTCATGCTCTCTTTCTATCTCTCTCTCTGTATCTCTGTGTCTCAAATGAATAAATAAAATCTTAAAAAAAAAAAAAGATACTCATTTTGGATTGGGTGAGTGGAAAGCTAAATATAAGTGTGTGAAACTGGTTCTTCTCCTTCCCTTATTGAGTTACATGTCTGCTCATGTGCCCTACAAGATACAGTAAGGGTCATTGTGTCCCATCATCTTCATGGTTAACATGTTGTTATACAGAATGGATTCAGCTGCTCTTTGTTGATTTGAAAAAAAACTTGAAAGATTGGAAAGGATTTGGGCTTTTCTGGAGAAAAGTGCAACAGTTAAAGTAATAGCATGAACGGGTATGTGTGTGTATGTGTGTGCACTAGGAGTGAGCAGTTGTGAGTGTAGAGTGAATGGGGGCTGGACACTGCAACGACCTAGCTCTGACAGAAAGTCCCTGTTAGTGATAAATGAGGAACTACCTGCCAGGGCTGAGCTTTTAAGAGCTTTTATACAAATAGTGTATGGAATGATAGGTATTTCACTGGGCAGAAAAGGAAACCAAAGGAATAAGAAAGGAGCCAGCCCAAGGTCACAGTATCTAAAGATAGAATCTGTTACATAGTCCAGACAGCAACGACATCTCTCCAATCTACCATTAAAATAAAATTCCTCCCAGTGAATTTTTGGGAGGTTTGAAAGACCTTTTTTGACCTAGACACCAGATAAGTTATACACAGCTGAGCTCCACTTAATTGCATAATGAATGAATCAACTACTTTAAATCACTTTGCAAAATCCCTTCCACTATCACATTTCCTTCCTTGTTACCAATACCTGTTAAATGCAATCCTCATAGAGAAATAATTCACTTCGTTGTATTAAAAAATGCCCAATTGGAGTGCTTTAAGTGTTGCAGTTCTCAATTATCTCAACCCAAATCCACTGTGAAGTGATAATTAAGGGCTAAAAGCTAAACCGATTACTGCAAAATTTTCTCCTGACAGCCATTTAATAGCTAATCAGGTGTTAAATCCCCAAATTATGCATTTCTCAGCAGCACACAGATCACAATAAATTTTAAAAGTTTGAAGTTATCAACTTGTCTTTCACAACTTTGCCCCAACACACCACAAGGAAAGAAATTACCAATTTAAAGGATTAAAAATCCTTGACAATGTATTCTGTTTCTCTATGTAGAATGTTTGTTTTGATTAATAATGACTCTTAAATCCAAATTCTGGCCATAGACCATGTCATAAGACCTGCTTTTGCCCAGGGAAAGATACCATATATTATTAGACTCCACATGTTAGTGTTGTCTGATTTGCATATAGATGGAACCTATAACCAGATGGGTGGAAGTCGTGGCTCTGGTACGTGCTCTAATGGTCTATCAGACCAACATACAGAGCTTTACTGACTTTGAACACCCTGAGTTCTTAGATCTGTATGACACATACATGCTTTTGCTACAGGAGTACAAGCTGTCTTACTACTATCCTAACATTGCAGTGTTAAGTCTATGGCCAGAGATTCTGGATTTCACTCTGACAAGACCACTTATGCCATATCCAATCCACAGTGACCACCGAGGCAACTACCAGAGAAAGAGTGTATCGATACCCAAATGGTGGTTAATGGGCCATCACAGACACTCGTGTAGATCCTAAGGAATGGTGGCCTTATATCCCTACCCTAATAAAATGGGGGTGGTGTGAATTAATAGAAAGGCATTTTTACTTAGATCCATGAGATGGTTTATATATAAAATAGTTTTTGTGTTAACCAAGTCTAAAAGATTATTAGTAATACACACAGTCTACTTGTGATCATTTTCCGTGTTGTATATCAGAGCCAGCTGAGTGAAGGTGGCGCATCTCACTCTAGGCCTGTGGTTTTCAACCCAGCGAGATTTTGCTCCCCAGAGGACATTAGGCAATATCCGAACACATTTTGTTACCAAAACTGGAGGGAGGATGCTCCTGGCATCCGGTAAGTAGAGGCTAGGGATTCTGCTAAACATCGTGCCGTGCAAAGGATGGCCCCCCATCAACAAAGGAATAGTGGGCTGATCATGCCAATAGTGCCAAAGTTGAGAAATCCTATTCTCAGTCTTAGACCCCCATAACTCTGACAGTCCAAACACATCATATGTGTTTTCTCCAAGGCTGTTTGGACAGGCATGGGGGTAGGAGGGCATGGGAATGATGTGCTATAGATCTTCTTTTGAGTCTCCATTCTATTCCCCATCTTTTAAAATAATATATAATGCTGTCTAGTTCCATCATGTTCTCCTATATGTTTCTGGGCTTTATTAACTGTCTTAATTATTTACCAAAATGCCTCCTCACTGCCTAGGTACATTTTTAGTTTAATTACATATTTCCATATTCATTTAACAAGCAATTGTCAAAAAGACTATTGTGTGCTATGTATGGGCCCTGACTTCATGGATCTTAATCAGACATTAGTGGTCAATACCAAGAAAGATGTGACAAAGATGAAAGTTAAGAAAACAGGTGTATATACCAGATCGCTTATGTTTGAGGATTTTTGTTGGGAATTATTTTATTTGGACTGAGACCATCTTGGGGGAATAAACAGGAAGAGTCGTATCGAAGGTTACAAACTGAACAATGACCAGTTGAAAAGGAATGGCTTTAGAACTAGGACGGTTTACTCTGTGGAGGGCAAAGCCAAAGTGTGAAGCCATCAGCTCATAATTCCCAATAATTCTCTTCTTTAATTTCTTTTCTGATCCAGACAGTATGTGCTTTCAGTTTTGAAGTCAAATAGTAACCACTAACAAACAGTGTTTCCCTGACCATCCTCTCCATATCTTGACACATGATCACCAAAAATCATTCATATTTGCTTATTTTACCTGTTTCTTTTGGTATTTAGCATATTTCTAAATAACATGCTTATAACACTATTTCTTGTGTGTTTTTTTTTTTTTCCTTTAAACCCGAGCAGAAGGAGCCTCATACTTTACTGGGCTCTACATGTCACAAAGACTCAAGAACAACCTGTTATAAAACACACAGTCCCCTCTATCACTGAGAATCTGAAACTCAGAAGCCACACAACACATACTATTGTTCTTTTTTTTTTTTTTTAAAGATTTTATTTATTTATTTGACAGAGAGAGAGATAGCGAGAGCAGGAACACAAGCAGGGGGAGTGGGAGAGCGAGAAGCAGGCTTCCTGCTGAGCAGGGAGCCCGATGTGGGACTCGATCCCAGGACCCTGGGATCATGACCTGAGCCGAAGGCAGACGCTTAACGACTGAGCCACCCGGGCGCCCACACATACTATTGTTCTAATCATTGTCAGGCATGGCCCGCACTACTCAGGCCCTAGGGAAGCACTTCTCCACAGTTCTTTCCCTGTGCCCCCAAATCAAAAAGCCTGACATTCGGTGGGTTGTGACACCACTGATGCACAGACATCACTTCACAGTGTGGCAATGATTTGTGCGGCAGAAGCTCTTAGAAAAGAGAAAAGACCAATTAATTAACTTGCCAACACCTTCCTCTCAGATTCTTAAATAAAGAAGGTTAATTTTTCAGGTATTCCTAAGGTCCATTTTCTAGTTTCCAGTTCATAGTTTCATAAGTGATCACAAATTAGCACAGTATCCACAACAATTGCAGTTGGCAACTAAGGAATATTTTGAATTATTAAATAATTTATTTTATTCTTCATCAAATTTCGGAAGCTTTTTGAAAAAATTGAGGCTTTTTTTTTTTTTAAGAACAGTTGTAGATTTGCAGAAAAATTGAGCAGATAATATAGAGAATTCCATATAACCCCCTCTCCCTCACGCATTTTCCTCTTATTAGCATCTTGTACTCATGTGTCCCATTTGTTATAATTAATAAGCCACCACTGATTTATTATTGTTAACTAAAGTCCATGATTTACATTAAGTTTCACTCTTTGTGTTGTAAAGTCCTATGTGTTTTGAAATATGCAAATGTCATATCCACTATTATAATATCAAACAGAATCATTTTCCTGCCCTAAAGATCTCCTGTGCTTCCCCATTTCATCTCTCCACCTGCCCCTCAGTCCCTGGCAACCACTGATCTTTTTTTTTTTTTTTTTTTTGACTCTCCAGTTTTGCCTTTTGTAGAATGTCATATCGTTGGAATCACACAATATGTAGCATTTCCAGTCTGGCTTCTTTGCTTAGATATGCACTTTGAGTCTCTTCTATCCCTTTTGTGGATTGATAGCTCTCTTTTTTTTTAAATTTCCAAATACTATTCCATTGTATGCATGCACAACAGTTTGTTTACTCATTTACTTATCGAAGGATATCTTTGTTGCTTCCAGTTTTTGGTGATTATAAATAAAACTGCTATACACATTCTACGGGTTTTGTCTTTTCACACATTATTTTCTTCAGATACTTTTCTGCCCCCTTTTGGAACACTCACTTCCATCAAGGATTCTGATTACATGCGTGCTGGACAGCTTTTACTTCCCCACAAGCCTCTAAAGCTTTGTCCAGTTTTCTTCAGTTTTTTATTTTCTCTGATCTTCAGATTGGATGATTTTATTGCTCTGTCTTCAAGTTTACTGATACATTCTTTTTTAATCACAAAAATGCCGTTAAGATAATTTCACTCACCATAGACAATTTTTTTTGTTGAATTTATTTAAGTTTTATTTTATTTTATTATGTTATGTTAGTCACCATACAGTACATCATTAGTTTTTGATGTCGTGTTCCCTGATTCATTGTTAATTTTTAATATTTCAGTTTTACTTTCAACTCTAGAATTTCTTAGTTCTTTCTTATAGTTTCCATTGCTTATTTGAGACTTCCTTTTTTTCACTCATTAATGCCATATTTTCTTTAAATACTTTGAACATACATTCTTCTCATCCTTTGATATATTTGTAATATCTACTAATTCTGTCCCTGATTTAGCAGTCTTTTCTGCTAAATATGATATCTGGCTCTGCTTGTTGTCTATTTCTGTTGATTACTTTTTCCCTTTGATATGGATCACTATTTCCTGTTTCTCTGCATTCCTGGTGACTTTTGGTTGAGAACTGAACATTATGCTCCAGCAACTCTGTATTCTGTATTGTTCTTCTGAAAATTATTGGGTTTTTTGTTCTGATGTAACATATAGTTATCTTATCTGGACTCAAACTGCAAAATCTGACTTCTCAGGTTGTACAACACCTTATCCTTTTTTCATCTTCCAGCTGCTGTTTTTTAAACTTTAGAATTTCTTCCCTGTGCCTTCATATTTTGACAGTCAAGAATTGGAGTAAATTTAAACCAAGATTTGGGATCATCCTCTCCATGGTTCATTTGCTGTGGTTCCCCATAAATTTCCAGTTGCTTCTTCAGCCCCAAGTTCTTTCCTCTAACATCTCAAGCCAATAAGGCTTTCACTTTTTACCACGTGGATTGTATGTAGTTAGGGAATGCGCCTAGTCAAAGACATAGGAAATTTGCAAATCTCATCAGGAGCAGTAGTATTTTTCAAGTGTAGACCATCCTCTAGTTTCTGCCTGCTTCTTTGTTGAGCCCCCTGGGGTCTCCTGTGTAAATGTGTAGTTTAGCAGTTAGGCAGAAATTTGGGCAGCTTATTCTCATATTTTGGGTATCAGCATTTCTAATTCTCACTTCCAAAAATTGTTCTCTTAAATTTCCAGCAGGTCTGATAATCTGAATTCTGTTGTCTGCCACCTTGAGCTGACAAAGCTGCAATTTTATGTCACCAGAACTGGGATGGGAGTTTGGGGATATCTTTGGGCAACAAAGCTACATAATCACAGTTCTTACCCAGAACACTGGCAATCAAGAATTTACTCCTCTCCAGTCTCTGCCTACCACTGTTCATTTTCCAGTGACTTAAAATTAAAGCTTTATTTATAATTCTATCCAGTTTTAAAAATTGTTGTCTGGGATGCCTGGATGGCTCAGTCAGTTAAGCATCTGCCTTCAGCTCAGGTCATGATTCTGGGGTCCTGGAATTGAGTTTTGCATTGGGCTCCTTGCTCCCTGTCTCTCTCTACCTGCTGCTCCCCTGCTTGTGCTCTCTCTCTCTCTCTCTGACAAGTAAATAAATAAAATCTTTTTAAATAAATGAAAAAAAAAAAGATAAAAATTGTTGTCTGCTGGAGGTCAGCTTCTTCATGCCAGTATCATGGGATATCATTCCCATGTTACATTAAAATTTTAATCTTTTTTTAGAGTTTAAAGACAAAAGCATGAAGATAATGATAAATCTATGTCAATAGGCACATATTCCATATAAATCTATTACAAGTATGAAGATATAATTTGTGAAAAAAAAAAGCCATAAAGGGCTGGGGAGTGAAGAAGTAATGAATACAGTTTTGATATGTGATTGAAATTAAGTTGTTATCAGTTTAAAATAAATTGTTACAACTTAAGATGTTACAGGTAATCCCATGGTAACCACAAAGAAAACATAGACCGAATATATACAAAAGAAAATGAGAAGAGAATTAAAGCATGTTATTGCAAAAAAAAAAAAAAAAAATCAGCTAAATGTGAAGGAAGGAAATAAGGGAGGAAATGAGGAACAAAAAAGCTGAAAGATGTAGAAAACAATAAAATAGTGATAATAAGTCTTTCCCTATCAGTAATTACTTTAAATGTAGATGGATTAAACTCCCCAATCAAAAGACATAGATTGGCTTAATGGCTTTTTAAAAAATCCAGTGATATTCTGTCTACACAGCAAGAGACTCACTTTAGTTCTAAAGACACACATAGGTTGAAAGTGACAGGGTGAAAACAGTCTGTGCGAATTGTAACCAAAAGAGAACAGAGGTGGTTCTACCAGTACCAGACAAAATAGACTTGGAAGTCAAAACTGTTACAAGAGACAAAAAAGGACCTTATATAGAATGATACAAGGGTAGAATCACCAAGAAGATTTTACAGTTATAAATATATAGCGCTAAGCTTCAGAGCTCCTAAATATATGAAGCAAACTGACAAAACTGAAGGGAGAAGTAGTTCTACAATAGTAGTCAGAGATCTCAATTTTCTAATTTCAGTAAAGAATAGAACAATCAGGGCGCCTGGGTGGCTCAGTCGTTAAGCGTCTGCCTTCGGCTCAGGTCATGATCCCAGGATCCTGGGATCGAGTCCCACATCGGGCTCCCTGCTCGGCGGGAAGCCTGCTTCTCCCTCCCCCACTCCCCCTGCTTATGTTCCCTCTCTCGCTGTGTCTCTCTCTGTCAAATAAATAAATAAAATCTTTGAAAAAAAAAAATAGAACAACCATATAGAACATCAGTAAGAAAATGGAGGCCATCAGCAATACTATAAATCAATTGGACCTAACAGACTTACTTCAGAACACTCTACTCAACACCACCAAAATACACATTTTTCTTAAGTACACATGTGACATTTTATAGTAGAGACCATACGTTAGGTTACAAAATATCTTAATAAAAAAAATAGAAATCATACAAAGTATTTTTTTCTGGTCACAGTAGAATGAAAGTAGAAATTAATAACAAAAGGAAAAGTGGAAAATTCATAGATATATGGAAATTAAACAACATACTGTCAACCACTGGATCAAAGGAGAAGTAACAAAGGAAATTATAAAATATCTTAAGACAAATGAAACTGAAAACACAAAATACCAAAACTTATGAGATGCAGAGAATAATGTGCTAAGAAGGAAATTTATACCTGTAAATATTTACATTAAAAAAGAAGAAAGGTCTTGAATCAACTAGCTTTATACCTTAAGGAACTAGAGGAAGAACAAACTAAATCCAAAATGAGCAGCTAGAAGGAAATATTAAAGATGAGAGCAGAGATAAACAAAAAAGAGAATGGAAAAGCAGTAGAGGAAATCAACAAAACCAAGAGTTGTTTCTTCAAAAAGATCAAAATTGAAATATCTTTAGCTTTACTGGCTAAGAAAAAAAGACTCAAATAACTGAAATCAGAAATGAGAGAAGTGACATTGCAACTAATAACCACAGAAGAGGGTTTCTAAGAGAACATTATGAACAATTGTACACCAACAGATTGGATAACCTAGATGAAATGGATACAATGAATAAACTCCTAGCAACATATAACCTATCAAGATAGAATCACGAAGAAAAAAAATCTTAACAGATCTATAGCTAGTAAGGAGATTGAATCATTAATTAAAACCGCACAACAAAGAAAAGCCTAGGATCAGATGGCTTTACTGGTGAATTCTACCAAATATTTAAAGAGGAATTAACACTAGTCCTTCTCAAACTCTTCCAAAGTATTGAAGAGGAGTGAATGCTTCCAAACTTATTCTATGAGGCCAGCATTACCCTGATACCAAAGTCATACAAAGACACTGCAAGAAAAGAAAAATTAGAAACCAATATTCTTGATGATTATTGGTGGAAAAATCCTCAACAAAATACTAGCAAACTGAATTCAACAGCACATTTAAAGGGTTATACACCATTAGCAAATGGGATTTATCCCTGGAATGCAAGGATGGTTTAACATATGAAAATCAATCGTTGTAACACACCACGTTAACAAAATGATGGAAAAAAAAAAACAAAACATGGTAATCTCAACGTAGAAAAAACATTTCACAAAATTCATTACCCTTTCATTTTAAGAACATTCAACAAACTAGGAATAGAAGGATATTACCTCACCATAATAAAGGCCATATATGAAAAACCCACAGCTAACACTATACTCAATGCTGGAAGACTGAGGCTTTTTCCCTACTTAACTTATCCTAGCCAGAGCAATTAAGCAAGAAAAAAGATAAATCTTCCAAACTGGAAAGGAAGAAGTAAAATTATCACTGTTCACATATAACATAACCTTTTAAGTAAAAAACCTTCAAGATTTCACCAAAAAACAGACCAAATAATTCAGTGAGGTTATAGAATACAAAATCACACAAAAATCAGTTGCATTTCTATATGCCAATAATAAACAATCCAAAAAGGGAATTAAGAATACAATTTCTTTTATAATAGCATCAAAAAGAAAAAAAATACTTCTGAATAAACTTAACCATGGTGACAAAAGACTTGTACATTGAAAACTGCAAGATATTCCTTGGGAAAAAGAAGACACACCTACGTGGAAAGATCTCATATTTATGGACCGGAAGACTTAAAATTGTTATGATGTCAATACTACCCAAAGTAATCTACAGATCTAATGCAATCCCTATCAAAATGCTAATGGTGATTCTTGTAGAAATGGAAAATCCATCTTAACATTTATGTGGAACCTCAAGGGACCCTGCATAGCCAAAACAATCTTTAAAAATAAGAACAAAATTGGGGGGTCTCACATTTTCAGATTTTAAAACTTACTACAAGGTTATAGTAATCAAAACAGTATTGTACTGCATAAAGACAGATATATAGACCAATGAAATAGCATAGGAAACCCAGGGTAGGGGGGACCTTGGCTATATGGACAATAATTTGACAGGGGTGCCAAGACCATTCAATAGGAGAAAGGACATCCTTTTCAACAAATGGTGCTGGGAAAACTGGATCCACATGCAAAAGAATGAAATTTGTTCCTTACTTTATACCAAATGCCAAAAGTAACTCAAAATAGATCAAAGACCTAAACATAAGAGCTAAGAATATATGAAACTCATAGAAGAAAAGCATAGGGTAAAAGATTCATGGCATCAGATTTAGTAATTTCTTGGATGTGATACCAAAAGCATAGGTGACAAAAGAAAAAATAGATTAATTGGACTGCATTAAAATGGAAAAGTGTGCATTAGGGGACACAGCCAACCAACAGAGTGAAAAGGCAATCTGTGGAGTGGGAGAAAATATTTGCAAATCATTTATCTGATTAATTTGTAGATTATATACAGAACTTTTACAACTCAGTAACTTCAACAGCAAGAAAACCCCCCATAAAGCTAATTAAAACTGAGTAAAACACTTCAAAAGACATTTTTTTCCAAAGATGATATACAAGTGGCTGCAAGCATATGAAAAGATACTAAATATCACTAATGATTAGAGTGATGCAAATCAAAACCACAATGTGATAGCACTCTACACTGAGAACAGCTACCATCAAAATCAGAGAATAGGTGTTGGTGAGGTTGTAGAAAATTGGAACCCATGTGTACTGTTAGTAGGAATATAAAGTGGGATGGCCACTATTGAAAACTGTATGGTGACTCCTCATAAAGTTAAAAATAGAATTAGTATATGATCCATCCAAGTATACTTCAAGTATATATCCCAAGAAGTTGAAAACAGGATCTTAAAGAGATACTTGTACACCTGTGTTCATGGCAGCATTATTTGAAATAGAAAAAAACTAGAAGAAATCAAATGTCCTTTAACTGATGAATGAGTACAGAAATGTGCTATATACATACAATGGAATATTATTTAGCCTTAAATGGGAAAAAATTCTGACACCTGCTACAAATGAATGAATTCTGAGGATGGTATGCTAATGAAATATGCCAGTCACAAAAGATAAATATTGTACTGTTCCACTTATATGCTGTATTTAGAGTAGTCGAATTCATAAAAACAGAAGGTAGAATGGTAGTTGCCAGAAGCTAGGGGGAGGGGCAAATGGAGAATTGTTTAATGAGTATAGAGTTTCAGTTTTGCAAGATGAAGAATTTCTGGAAAACTATTGCGTAACTGAGAATATACTTGCAGCTCCTGAACTGTAACACTTGAAAATAGTTATGATGGTAAGTTTTATGTTTTGTGTATTTTATCACAATTTTTAAAAAGATAACTTTTTAAATATATTCAAACATACTTTTTATTTTTGAGATATCCCTTCTATAATCAACCATTCTCCTGCTCTAGCATAGACTGGCCTCTCTTTAGATTTGATCTATATCTATTGTCGAGATACCCTTTTATCATTATTCTTATTATTTCTCTGTCTTGGGGTTTTTGTTAGATCTTCGGTTTCTGAACCCTATGCCTTTCTTTTATTTCAATGCACTGTGTGGTAGAACAACTTCTCTAGTTTCCTGGGAAGGGATACATGAAACGTGATTTTTGAGATCTGACATATCTGAATATGTCTTATTTTCCATTCTCATACTTGATCAATCATTTGGCTCCTTATGGAATTCTTGGTTGCAAGCCAGAATTTTGGAAACATTACTTTTTTCTTTTCTTCCTTCAGTGGGATGGTTGAAAATTCCACTGCCATTCTGATTGTTCATTTCTCTTTTGAGATTAAAAAAATCTATTTCTGAAAGCTTTGAAGATTCTTTGTTTTTAGTTATGTTGGCCTCAAGTGTTCAAAATTCAGTCAGGTACCTTGGCATGTGTCCATCATGATGCTCATTCATTGGACCCTTTGATTCTGCAATTTCATGTTCTTCAATTCTAAGAAAATTTCTTAAATTGCTTCTTTAGTAAATTTCATCATTTCCTATATTTTCACTTTCTGGAAATCTTACCACTCACATGTTATTACACTAATTCTCTTGTTTACTTATATTTTCTATTTCCCATTTCTTTGACTTTTTCCTTCCAATTTCTGGGAGATTTCCTCAAGTTTATATTCTAAACATTCTATTGGATTTCTTCCATTTCTGTTATTATATTTTAATCCCAACTTCCAAAATTTATTTATTTTTAAAAGATTTTTTGTTTTGGGGAGCCTGGGTGGCTCAGTCAGTTAATCATCTGCCTTAGGTTCAGGTCATGATCCTGGGGTCCTGGGATCGAGTCCCTGTCAGGCTCCCCGCTGCAGGGAGCTTACTTCTCCCACTCCTCCCTGCTTGTGCTCTCTGTTGCTCTCTTTGTCTGTGTTTCTCAAATAAATAAAATCTTTAAAAAAATTTTTTTTGTTTTATTCCTATTTTTGTACCTTCACTGTTCTGTCTTCTTTCAACAATCTGAGAGAAATAATTACATTTTTGGACTTTTTATTCATTTTGTCTGTTTCCTTCAAGTTCCTTCTGTTAAGTTTGTCTGTTTTGTTTCCGGTGTTGTCTGTCAGATGCTTTTCTCAAATGCCTAGTGATCCTTGATTGGCCTTTCTTATTTAAGGGTAAGATACTAAATACCTAATTGGAAGCTATGTCTGCATAATGGGGCATATGGATTAGTGAACTAAATTTAGGGTTATCAGGCAGGAACCTAGCTTTTTTTTAATGTTTTTTTTTAAAGATTTATTTATTTGTTTTAGAGATAGTGTGTGTGGGCATGTGTAGGGGCAGAGGGAGAGGGAGAGAGAGAATCCCCAAGCAGACACCCGAATGAGTGCAGAGTCCAGTGAGGAGCTCAATCCCAGGACCCTGAGATCATGATCTGAGCGGAAATCAAGAGTCGATCACTTAACCAACTGAGCCACCCAAGCACCCCAGGAACCTCAGCTGTTTTGCTGAGTGACCACTGATTATCAGAATCTCTTGCTCCATTCCATTTCTCTAAAAAAATCTCCTCCATTCTCCTGTTTGGCCCAGTGTTTTGTGGAGCCAAGTTATGGGAGTTAAGAAAGGAAGAGGGCTAGTGGTGTCAAGTTTCACTTAATACTCCTTTTTTAACCTCTTGGCCTTACTGCTCTATTTTGCTTTGCCAGTCATTACCAAGGTAAGAATCCCTTCGGTTCCAGCCCGTCCAAAGAGTCCTCCCAGGGTTAGGAAAGGGCAGTTCCCTAGGCTTGTGAGTTGGAGAGATCTTATGGTGCAACTGCTTCTTATATAGACTTTAAATGAATCCTCCTATTTTCAAACCCACCCATACTCCCCAACTCGTAGCTTGTTGGTGTTTCCAGTTCTTGAGTATTTCTGGATTTTGCAGTGCAATTCCTGGTTTCTAGGTCTCCAATACTGTAGGCATAGTCTTTAGTAATCTTTGGTCTTCTAATTCAGCCGCTCAAAGCTATCTGCTTTTTTGCTTGTACAAATTTTATAGTGATGTCTCTTAACTAGTTCTCCTTGATCTTTTTTAATGTCATTTTACTATGACTTGAGGTGCATTAAAAAAAAATAGTACAAGTAAAGCATGTGCTTATCTGTCATAATTTCATTCATAAATCACTCTATCTTGGCCTGTCCCCAAGGATAGAATTGTCTATGCTGAATAGTGTTTTTGTTTTTATTATTGTTCATTCATGTTTTCAGCACTTTACTACATACCAGGCATTTTACCAGGCTGAAGGAGACATTCAGGTACATTGTAAGAATAGTCTATTCTTGAGAAACTTATTCCTGCCATTGTTGTGGGAAGATTGTTACAGAAAATATGCAGCACAGGGTGCCTGGGTGGCTCAGTCGTTAAGCGTCTGCCCTCGGCTCAGGTCATGATCCCAGGGTCCTGGGATCGAGTCCCACATCGGGCTCCCTGCTCGGCGGGAAACCTGCTTCTCCCTCTCCCACTCCCCCTGCTTGTGTTCCTGCTCTCGCTGTCTCTCTCTCTGTCAAATAAATAAAATCTTTAAAAAAAAAAGAAAAGAAAATATGCAGCACATAAGTCCCTACATAAGTTATCTTGCCTTCCAATGCTGATGAAACCTTTGTTTCTCTTAAAGAATAACTGTGTTTCTTCATTCTGTCAATATAAACAATTTACTGTGCCTCACTTCACACCTAGGCTTCCAGGAAGCTCACAGTCAAATGTGAGCTTTTAACTACCTACTTGTAAGTGATAGGCTTTTCATTTCATCTCCTGTTCTTGAATTTCTATTCTTATACCTGCATTTATCTTGATTTTCAGATCAAAAAGTTTGTACAGGTTTTTGTTTAAAGATGACTTATATCCTTTGTTCAATAAGATAGCATATGTCCTCCTACCTGCATACCTGCATATGTGGGAAAAAAAAAACCGAGTTAATAATGATTAATTAAGCACTTCTTGGTAAAGCACTTAAATAGAGTAGACTTTAATTGAGAAACTCAATTTCAAAGAAAATGACAAGATTTTCTTCTTCCCTTTAAAGTGCCTTGTATCATTACCAGGCAGATAGTGGGTCCTTTAAAATATTCCCTAAATGAATGGATGAGTAAAATAATTTCTTAGAGATTGACTGATTATTGGAATGCTTCATTACTGCAAAATAAAAGGATCCCTTTCATTGGCATAAATCAACTAACATTTATTGAGTGCCTTTTTAATTTAATGTCATCTTAAATTTAAAAGACTTATTTCTACTGTTTGAAAAAGAAAAATAAACCTGATGATGTCTCTATGGCCCTGCCAGCTGTAAGATTTGATGATTTCTGTGATTGTGTAGTACTACTGGTTGTTTGGTTTTAGATGTTAGAGCAAGTCCCTAAGCATATTACAAGTCAGTAACATCATTTAGACCTTCACCCAGATCAGTGCCTTTAGCTTCTGTGGATTGGGTTTTTGTTGTTCTCTGATGTTTCAGAATCATATAAAACAAAAACAGAATCATTCTTGATTGAATGATGTGTGTTCTTAAAAGGTCTGGCTGTGTTTCTGGGTATTAGAATATGTAGCCATTCTCTGCGAATCATACCCATCGGTTCTCACCAAGTTCTCTAGTCCAGATGCCTCACCCTTCCTAAAGAGAGCAAAAAAAAATTTTTTTTGATGGATTCGAGTGGTGTGAGATCAAGAGAGTTTCCACACTTAGTATAATCTATAAAAGCTTTGGTCTTAAAGAATATTTTAAACAGACTGATGGATTCTGTTGTTTTGTTATTGTTGTTGTAAAACTTACTTGCCCTTCTGGTAAGCCCAGTCAGTATTAGCTGGTTCATGACACCTCCAAAGTATTACACAATACAATGATTTATAATTGAGTTGGGTGGCTTACTTTTTCTCCAAGAGGAAAAGGTGGAAGAAACAAGTTTGACCAAGTAAATGTTAATATTCAGAATGTGATTTAGAGTGTGGGGCTCAGATTGGTTTTCCCATTACACTGAAGGATTACAGAGATGTGCAGAAACACCATTGGTTCATTATTAGTAATGCACACATGCCAGGACATACAGGCAGGTAGAAGGATTGAAAAGCTCTGGATTCCAGAGAGTTTATAGGCTTAAATCACAGAGACTTGACATCAGGCAAATGGAGTTTCTGAGGCTGAACAATAATTTGGAACCAAAGGTATTTGAGAATGCCAGTTATTAAGATAAATTCTTGTCTTAAGATTGCCATGGCAAAGCAACTCCTACAAATGTAGTTATCCCAGTGCTTGCCTTCCATATTTTGAGCTGTCTGTTCCTTTTTTTATTTGAAATAAGCATTTTGGCCAACATAGTTTTACGTTTTACCCACCCCTGTGAGGATAGGGCAAATTTGTGATGGAGGTTCTTGGGAAAAAAGAATATCTCAAGTCTATTAAAAGACAGGTAAGACTCAACTTTGAACAGGATTATATCATGTTTATTCAAGGATTGGGGCCACTTACACTTCTCTCCTTGACGAGAAAAGGCAACTTGACCCTATCTCAACTTTCTTTACTCTTAGGTGAGGAAAGAAGAGTTTTTGATTGATCACTTAATAAATGTTGAAATTTGGGGATGCATTCAATGAAGGGAAGACCTATTCTTGATTGTGATGTGATAGGAGTATTAAAACACACACACACACACACACACACACACACACATATACACAGCTTAGATCTTGTTAGTCAAGTACAAGATTGTGAGACTGGAGAAGGCAGCAGCTGTACTGCATATTTGGCACTTCTAGTACTGTTGCTTAATGTTTTCATGTCCTGTCACTCCAATTGGATTGCAAACCCTTTAAAATCAGGGACCAGGTATTTACTTCTTTGTTTCCCCCAATGAAAATAACACATGGCCTTACACTCTAATATGAAATATCCTGATACAGGAAGAAAATCTTCAGACTTAAAGGAAAGGGGTTCTGAAATAAGCTACTTCACTATTTATAAAATCAGAAGGTTAGACTAAAGAAAAAAGTAGAGGTGGGAGAAATAATCATGTTACAAGGCAAGAAATTCATAGATTCCTATTTTATCATGTTTAGGTCTAGATTAAAAACTGTTTTGGGTTATATACTTTTTATTTACAAAACTTTTTTATCAGCAAGATCACAAGCTCTCCTACGTAGTTCCATCAATCTTTTTCCTCCCATCTTTTTACTGAGTTTTGTTATTTCTCTTCACTATTCACCAGAACACTTCTTCAATGCCTAGGTGCATTGTTAGTCTGAGTACATATTTACATATTCATTGAACAAATAACCTTCAAGTGTTGTCTGCTCTGTGCTATCTATAGTCCCTGACTTTATGTGTCTAAATTGGACATTAGTGGTAAATACCAAGAAAGAGGCAATAAAGATTTTTTAAAATTAAGAAAACAAATGCATGTATTGTATCATATATATTTGAGAATCCTGGTGGGAAGTATTCTAGTTAGACTGAAACTTTCTTGGGTAATACATAAAGGAGAATTAATCACATCAAAGAATAAAAATTGGAAAATGATTCAAAAGGAATGATTTTAGAACTGTAATTATTTTATTTACAGAGAACACTAACATACGATGTCATAAAAGCCCCCAGTGATTTTCTTTTTCATATGATTTCTCTCTTAATCAAAGTAATATATGCACTCAGTTTTAAAAGGCAAATAATACTGAAAAACAGCAGTTTCCTGTCTGATCTCCCCATATCTTGATACGTGATCATCCAAAGAATCCAATTTTATTTTCCTCATTTCTTTGATATTTAACGGTATATCCTGTTCAAGTCTGGGTTAAAAACTGTTTGGGTTATGTATTTCTTTATTCACAAAACATGTGCTCTCAACCAGATTGCAAGCCGCTGGGGTGCAGGGAGGTGGTATTTTCCCTCTCATGGCACCTATACTACCATGCCATGCACGAAGAAGATAGCTATTGGTTGTTGCTTGGTTAAAATTGGCATCCATTCCCAAGGTTTCTCAGAATCCAGGATCATGGAGTAGAAACTACAGGAAAGACTTGGAATTAATAAAAGACCTTGGTTTGAGTCCTTTGTGATCTGGGGAAGTCACTCTTGCCTCTCTGAGAAGTTCCCATCTTCTGCTTTTCTTCATAGGGCTACGGAACAGGCAGTCAAGTGAAGCTTGCATAGGCACCTGTAAAATGTTCCATAAATTAAGCATCTGGCATTCCTATACCGCCCAATAATATGCCCTGTGATGATGGGACTGTATAGCTGTGCTATATAGTATGGTAGCGACTAGCTAGTAGCTACATGTGGATACCGGACACTTGAAATGTGGCTAGGGTGACTAAGAAATTGAATTTTTAACTATATAATTGTACTATAATTTGATTTCAGTAACTGATTTGGACAGGGAAAACCTCATCCTAACCCTCCAGATTTTACAGATTAGGTAATTGAGGCCTAGAGAGGTTATATTGCTGTGTCAAGTTCACATGACTCGTATTTGGAAGAAGTAGAAACAAAACTCATATAAATGATTTTTAATATAGTAAATTTATAGTTATTGTTGAAGGATCTGCATAACCTTTCCCTTTATATTATGTTTTGTTTCATTGTAATCAAGGGAGAGTCATCTGTGACAATTAGGGTGGAGAAATCAAGGTGACAGCAAGTTCCTTGGTACTGAGATGAAATGTTTGCACTTAGATTAAATGGGGTTTAGTGACTGGATATGGTGTCAATGTGGGGCAGATAAAATTTTAAGAACACATGGCTTTAATTATAATTCAGTTGGGAACTTTTTTGTCTTTTACTATGCTTCAAAAAGAAAAGGGCTCTTAGATTCAATTAAATTTCTCCATTTGTAAATGAGGGCACTTTGAACCCAAGGAGAATTAAGACTAGTTAACCTCTACATTTCTGCCATTGAACTCCTAGTTCAATGCCACTTGCACAGATCTAATTTTTTTTTCAGGATAACATTTTTTATGTGTCATTTTATTATAAGAGCAAATATTTCCATTGTAGAAAATTTGAAAGGTATTTTTTAGAAAAAAGAAAGATAAAAGTCACTACCAATACTTCCTCTACCCCTGGATAAACAGTAGGTAGATTTTTTTCCCTATTCTGTTACATGTAAGGTAGTTTATTTAAATGTAGTTGAGATTATTCTGTTTGATAACTTTTTTTCCCACTTAACAAGAATGCATAAACATTTTCTCAGGGTCAAATCAGACCTAGTTTTAAATTTTAGTTCTGTTTTAATGAGCTATGATACATTGAATAGGTCACTCCACTTCTCTGTGCCTTAGTGCTCACAGCTTCCCAATGGTGATAACACCTACTTCACAGGGTTGTTGTAAAGGGCCAATGAAAATTCCTAAGTAAAGTTTCTAGCACTGGCAGTTTTCTTTTCTATCTAATGTTTATATTTTAGACAAAGTGATGATTTGTCTGCCCTGAGTTGGATTTCTTAGTTACTCATAAAGTTAAACCAAGAATCACATCACTGGAGAGTTTCACTTGACTAAAACCAAAATGTGAGCCCAGGTAGGGGCCTTCAGAGGTATAGTATATGACCTATAGATCGAGGAAGAGTAGAGAGTGGAGATGGATGAAGCAAGTGGACCAGCCCTAAGAATGGCATAGAGATCATCTTATTTAGTCCTTTTCTCTATTTCCACCTCTCTACCACCCCTTTATGCAATTCCGAGTCTTCAATTTGTGGAATGAACTAGGCATCCAAATCCATCACTCACTATCTGGGGAACCTTGTGTAAGTCTTACCCTCTCCAGTTATGTTTCATCACCTCAAAAGGAAGGTTTTATGCTAGAGGATCTTGTAGGATATTTTGAATAGTACCACTTCATATGCTGTGATTCCAGTTGCCTTGCTGTTCCCTCCAAGTACTTCTTGCTGCTGTCCTGGGTCCCGTCTCTCCATATCTAGTTCAAGATATTTCCTGGAATCTGTCTAAAGGCACTCAAAATGAGGTGCATGTTGGCACATAAGGTGGATAAACTGCCTAATTCTGACCATTTCCAAGAAAAACACAAAATACATCAAATATACAAAAATGCTATGTCATCTCTTCAAGAAAAAAATAAAAGCTGACTCATGTTTCTTGATTGCTTACTATCTGCCAGTGATGGTCTTCTCAAAAATCCTTTGAGGTAGGTGTAATTATTATACCCATTTTATAGATAAGAAAACTTAGCCACTTTACCAGGGTGGCACAAGTAAAAATTGACATTATTCCACTTTGAATATAGATATTCTGCAGAATCTACACTCTTAATGTCGCGAATATGATAACTTCTCTATAAACGTTCAATATAAAAGAAATTCAGAAAAGAATAGCTGGAATCCTGCAGTGGACATGATGGCTGGTAGTTTGGGAAGAAATACACCCTTCCACTAACATATGTATTTGCCTTCCATGGCACGATTAGTCATCTTTGTATAACCAGTGTCTACCTACAGGGCCTGGTACAGTGTAAGTATCCAATATATGGTGGAGAATGAATGATTAACTGAATGAATAAATGACAAAGAAGATAAAGACAACTTGCCTGTCCTACAACAATCAGAAGTAGAAAATTTGAGATGTTATTCCTCATGTTCATCATGAGAATAGCACTTCCTTTTTGTTGAGTCTGTATGGAAATGCAAACAGGTGTTAGAAAGCTAGTGTTACATTTCCACAAAATCCATTTAAATAAACATGTCCCAGCTTGTCATAGTTCATTGAACTTGGAATGTAACACAACAACAGTCAAAAAGCATAGAGGGAATTTTACTAGGAGCTCAACAAAAAGCAATTTGGATGGGGGATTTATATATCAACAAATTTTCTTACAAAGAGATGCTTTGGTGATCATAAACCAAATTTTAAACCACACACTAAGCAAAGTATCATAGGGATAGGGAGTCTACATAATGTTCACACTGACCTATCAGAAGAACCTCTTGCAAATCTCTGCTTCATTCACATTTTCATCTCTAAGAAGGTACTTTTTGAGTAATGAAGGATATATGACTCTTTGGAAAAAATATACTGGTAATGTGAAAGAATCCAATTACTGTAAGAATCATCCCTGTTATCTTCAAAGTTTATGACTATGAATATGGAATTCTAAGACATCTGAACATGTCCCCTGCCTTTCGGAAAACAAGTATGAAAAATTAAAAAGATGAACTTGAATCCATAAGGAGGGACTCTATCTTAAATTAGCACATATTTTCTACCTTGTGTCAACAGCATTTATGTTGTATTTATGCTGGCCTCCCCAGTGAGATATTGTGAGCTCCTGAGAGCAGACATTTCATCCAATCCACCTTCTTCTGTCTCTCTGTGCCTAACACAGAGTTTTCCTTATAGCAAGAACTCCAGGAAGGTTGGATTAGTGTAAGTCAGCTCCAGAAGACTTAGCATGTAAAATGTCAAGTTCTGTCAAGCTATTTATGAATGGTCCTCATGACTATGATAAAGAGGCTACAACTTAAACCCATGTACTACAGAGTAAGCCCTCTAATTAGCTCAAAAGAGCAAACATTGAATATGGACAAAGAGGCAGAGAAAGAGGGACTAATAAAATATTGAATGTGAGTGGCCTAATTCCAGTAACATATTTTGCCATCTTGCTGCTGTGGAGGCTATCAGCTATGACTGCCTTTGGCCTTAAAGGAATAGGTTGAAGTACAAAAGTAGGTTGGTATTGGGAAGTCAGGTTATTTAGCAAGAATGATTGACCTAACCTCCGTGACCATAGGTACATGATGACAAAATGAGTAGTTGACGTAGTAGATTCAGTCAAACAATAGTCTTCCTGTACAGGTGGCCTCTTGAAGATTATGGGTGACATAGAAAGGGCAAAGATTAATCTGTCTCATAAACTCTGAACAATCTCTTGATCTCAGTATATGCTTGGGCACTCCTTCTGTGACTCGTGATCTGGGCTCTCCCTGATGGCACCAACTAAATGAGATGGACCTCAGGCTTTGCAACACATGAACAGTCCACCACAGGACTCAGTTCTTACTGTTGTGTTTCTCTGGATCCTGTCTACCTAGTAAACTTTCTCAGATCCCAATTCACTTTATCCCAAAGCTATGATAAAAAAAAGGGGGGGAGATGGGGAGAAAGATGCCACCAGGGGGCTAAGCACATATGGGATTGGGAGATGAGACAGGAATGCTGCAAAAGAGAAAACTCCCAAGATGTTTCCATCAACTGTCCTGATTCTTTTCTTAGACACCACAGTGACCAGACCCACTTTAACTACTGGCATTGAGGATTCTTCAGCAATACTAGTTGAGAATGCTGTCTTGGCTATATAACTCCCTCAATTGTTATAACCAAACTCTGGATTTAACTACGTTATTTTCTTGTCTGTCCTCAGCTACTTATCCCTGTTTTCAGAGGACATATCTTTCCTCATTTCCAAAACTAATTCCTTTACCTAAAGATACCCCCTTTTCCAGCCTCTTTAAGGACTCGCACCATCAATTACTCTGAAGTCGGAGATCTTGCCCCCTCTACTGACTCTTTTCCCTAAGTAAGTAAACTGGTCAAGTCTTTCACATCTTCACAAACCAACCAGCTTCCTCAAACCTATAGACCTCTTTTTAACTACAGCTATAACTTTTATTTATATGGATATTGTGGTTTGGATTCATTGGCTCCATCTGTGTTCTTGTTCATCTTTCCTCAGTCTATGATACTAGGATCTTTAGTATTAAGCTTAAGAGGTGGTCAGTTCCTTATATTAATTAACTTTGAATTTCATTCAAATTACAGTTATTTTTTCTTTCCAGGTTAGGGTTTTGTAGATCACAAGACAAGGAAGGGGGGCATGATCCTTCTTTTCTTTCTTCATACTTTTTGACTCTACTTCTTTTCCCTCATCTAGTATCACAGTTCTCACAGCATAAAGGTTAAAACCAGAGGAAGAGAAGAAAAGCAATGAGGGCAGAATATTCTTGCTCGATGGTTAGTTAGCAAAGACAGCTTTACACTCTGTGTTCTGACCAATGTTTAAAATTGATCCTTTCTCTTTGGGATATTTTTGAGACACTTCACACATCCTAATGGAAACATCCATTGCACTTTCCAGGTGATATATCTTCCTTTCTTTGTTCTTTCTTTTCTGATTTTTTTTTAGCCATCCACTTCACACAGTCCTCTTTTGGGGGTCTCTTCCTTCCTTCAGTTAACCCACTTGGGCAGGATTTCAGACAGCTGTAGGACAGTTTTATTTCTCCCACATGACCTCCATGTGTTCTATGGAAAATTCTCCTGCGTTGTGTCCACCACTAAGTTTCTGAAATGTGGGCCAAGCCCCATGCAGCAGCAGCTCTCCACTTCACTGCCACAGCAGCTACCCAGCCTCTCTCTTGCCCTCCAGATTACTCCAGGTGGTGTCAGACACAAGGTCAAACTATCATGGAATATATATCAAGCTCTCTGAACGGTCCTATTGACTTAAAATGAAAAGGGAAGCATCCTCTCCCTCCCTCCTATCACCGCAAATTACCTAAAACACAGTTCTTTTATACCATCAATGTGTGGGAACTGTAAAGCATGTGCTTGACACATACTTTGAAATTTTTACATGGTAGTCCAGAATATCATTTTAGGATATGTTTGAAAGTTCACTCTCACATCCTGATGGCAACACCATTCAGGGATGAGGGACTTGGGGACAGACTGATACGCTGTGATTCTCAGTGGTTTTGCTTGGAGAGAACACTGCCCTGAAACTATCTTTTTTTTTTATTTTAAGAGAGAGTGCACGAGCAGGGGGGAGGGGCATAGGAAGAGGGAGAGAGAGAATCCTAAACAGGCTCCATGCTCCGTGTGGAGCCCAACTCGAAGGCCAACATGTGGCTTGATCCCATGATCCTGAGATCATGACCTGAACTGAAATCAAGAGTCGGACGCTTAACCAACTGAGCCACCCAGGTACCTCTGCCCTGAAACTATCTTCACCAGAGGGAGTGAACCCTACCAAATATGTATGTTGTCCATCAGTTTTATCACCCTCAGGGATCCACTTGTTTCAGTTGTATCCCAATAGCATGATCCTCACCCCAGCAGGTCTCCTGTCTTATTTAAGATGATCCCACATGGAACATGTCCCATATCAGAAACTCCAGTTGACATGAACTTGAAGGATTTTAAGACCTTCAGAGAATGGGATTAGGGAAGATACACAGAGATGATTATAAGGACCAATAGATAAAGACCAATCTAACATCTTTTGAAGTTAAGGGGTTTTCACTTTGCTTTATAGAAAATGTGGATTTCTGTTGTCCAATGCTATACCCTTGAATATCAACGAATGATAATTCACTTCTCTAGGGGACTGTTGGGGATGCTGCAGAAAGAATGTTCCATAAATCTCAATGATAAATTATCATCACTAAAGTAAGGTGATCTTGTCTGTCTTACATGCACTCTGAAAAATTCTAATTATCAACATAAGACTCACAGCTAAGTTAATAAGAAGGCTTCATTATATACCACCTTCTATATTGTTGCCAGTGGTTGCTAGGAGCTTGGTCCGCTGGAGAGCAACTATCATTAGGTTCTAGAAAAAGAGAGAAGTTTCAGAGGTGGGTTTGGCTCAGGGTTGAGGTAAAGGGACAGAGGACTAAGAAATTAAGAGAGAGGTAAAAGAGGTAAGACATTGCATTGAGGGGAAGGGATGTGATTTCAAAATTTGGAGTCAGAAAGTTTAAACTGAGAGGTTCCTGGGTGGCTCTGTCAGTTAATTGTCTGCCTTCGGCTTAGGTCATGATCCCAGGGTCCTGGGATCGAGTCCCCACATCAGGCTCCTTGCTCAGTGGGGAGTCTGCTTCTCCCTCTCCCTCTGCTGCTCCCCCTGCTTGTGCTCTCTCTCCCTCACTCTGTCTCTCAAATAAATAAATAAAATCTTTTTTTAAAAAAATGTTTAAACTGGGATAGAGGTATATGGGATTTCTAGACAGATGGAATGGCTACAGGGGTTGAGGTGGATGGAGATGAGACAAGACCATCTTGAAGACGAGAGAAGGGCTCTCTCACTTCTCTTGGCCACAGCCTCCCAGAATATTTGTAATTTGTCTGTATACCTACACCCTCTCTTTGGAAGGAAGCAAGAGGATACCCATGCTATTTTGTCTTTCTAAAGTGAGGTTCATCAAACAGAGTTAGGATATCTCTGTGGTCAAGGCCAGGATTCAAGCATGACTGGCCAAGGACAGAGTGCTGGGAGCCAGGCACATTCAAACACCCAATTCCATGTGGTCTCTACCTCCCTGTAAGGGCTACAGGTTGGGGGACATGGGGAGAAGGATGTAGGAGAGAAACATCAAGTGTATCCTCTACTTGTCTAAAGAGTAACTTTTAAAAATTGTATTGCTGACCACGTAACTTCCTTGCTTTAAAGTGTTACCAGCATGGAAGACATTAGGAGAAGGAAGGGAAAAATGCAGGGGGTGGACATCAGAGGGGGAGATGAACCATGAGAGACTATGGACTCTGAGAAACAAACTGAGGGTTTAGAGGGGAGGGGGGAAAGGGATGGGTTAGCCCGGTGATGGGTATTAAGGAGGGCACGTATTGCATGGAGCACTGGGTGTTATATGCAAACAATGAATCATGGAACACTACATCAAAAACTAATGATGTACTGTATGGTACTAACATAACATAATAAAATCCCAGCCCTTGGGATGCCTGGCTCAGCTGTTAAGCATCTGCCTTCAGCTCAGGTCAGGTTCCCAGGTTCCCTGGGATCGAGCCCCACGTCGCGTTGGGCTCCCTGCTCGGCCGGAGGCCTGCTTCTCCCTCTCCCACTCCCCCTGCTTGTGTTCCCTCTCTTGCTGTCTTTCTCTGTCAAATAAATAAATAAAATCTATAAAAAACATGTTCCCAGCTATAAGGGAAGAAGAAACTTCATAGTTGGGCAGACAACATGACAATGCCTTCTGGCCTCTCTTAACTCATTTTATACACACACACCCTATTCTCCAACCATAGGTACTTCCCAAATTAAGCCATATTCATAGTCATGTCTTAAGTCTTTGTTCATGTGTAACCCCTGCCCTTACATCCTTTCTTCATTTGGTTAATGCTTGTGCATTCCTTCAAGCTCACCTCCTCTGATAGCCCCAGAGCACCCAACTTTCATTCTTCAGTCACTTGCTACGCTGTAGGGCTTGATCTACTATGAAGTTTGGCGGTTACAGTGGAATCAGATAGACTTGGTTCTTATTCTGAATCTGCCACCTGCTAATATGTGACCCTGAGATATTTACATAACCTCCTGAAGCTTCATTTTCTTTTTATTATCTAAAAAAAATGGGAATGATAATGGATATATATGTCATTAGGTTGTTACAGGGATCAAATGAAATAATGTATGTAAGGCATTTAAAACAGTGCTTAGAACATTTCAGCTTTCATTGAATGTTACTTGATAATTAATCATAGCATTTATGGGGCCTCACATGGTACCAAACTTAATAAAGAGGCAAAGAGGTACATACTTCCCCCTCAAATTCTCAAAGCATTCAAACATTGAATTCCATTCCATTAAAAAATTAAACCTTTGTGGGGAAGGTTTGGAGATGCTCCTAAATCAGACAGACCCCAGTCATTTCACACCACAGAGGAGCTGCTTCCTGGCAAACTTCCATGCCTCCCTTTCAGTCCATGTTAAACCAGTCATTCTAGCCACGAGCAGATGAACGGCAACCATGCCATGGGCAAGAGGCAACCCCCTTCCAGGCCTAGAACTTTCTCTTTTTAGACTAGAAAATGGCAAATAAATAAATAAACTCTGTATAAATTTAAATAATTGGAAGGCAGCTTGACTGAAAAAGACACTTTTCTTTTTCACCACAAATGTCACCATCTGGACTTTTCCTTTTTTAATTTCTTTGGGACCTGACAAGTCACTGGGCTGATATAATCACACCCAGTCAAAAATGACAGACACATCTCGGCAAGTTAGCCTGGGCACAGTTCCAGGGTGGCCAGCGAGGACCCAGAAACCAGTGGGAGGGTGGTTTCAACACCCCCCCTTCCTTTCCTTCCCCGGAACACAAGAGCTCCTGAGTGTGATCAGCTTAAACACACCCCCATCCCCCCACCCCGCACACACACTTGTGGATGTGTGCAGGCTTACCACATAGCATTCAGTTAACTTACTAGTTAACTCATTTTCCAGTGAAAACTAAAGGGCGGGAAAGGCTATCCAGCAGACTGTGCTGTTATTAATAAACTATGTGTGGCCATCCTGTTTCTGCGCTTGCCTTCATTTCTCTCAAGCAGTCCTTCATTGAGCAAGGCAGGAATAATCCGAGGGAACCAGCAAAGTGAATCCAATTTTCTATATTGGTCAGCTGAGTAGCTTTGTGTGGCCACAGGTCCAGACACACTCACAGCAATCACAGATAGACATTCCTATCCACAAAATCATCTTATTTACTATTGTATTTCTGCTCTTTCTGTGTTATTCTGGTTATGATTATCTGGAAAATACAGTGCCTCCCCTGTAGATCTTGGTGACAGTATTTTTTTCAAAATGGAAAAATTGACCATTTTGCAAATTTTCTCTTACGGCAATTTACAAAGCTCCAGTCTTTAGGAATATTTGCATATCGCTTACTTTATTTGCATGAGACTTAATGTGTGTGTTCACACACATACATACACATACATATGATTGCATAGATTCATTTGCCACATTTCTGCAGTGTACTGTTTACGTGTGCTATGCTGGGATTACAAGGGCAATGTCTACAAGGATAGTGCTTTTCTGACTGGAATGTGCCTATACATCATCACCTTAGGAGATGGTTCACGTGCAGAGGCTCAGTCCATTGTCTGCATTTCTCTGCCCCTAGCCTACGGATCACACTGTGAGTAGCAAAGCGTCGGGGGAATTAGACATGGTTTTTATATTAGAAATTTGTGAGTCCCTTTTGGGCATTTTCCTTGGCTTCACACCTTCACACCCCACACCCAGTCATTAACCAGACTAATCACTTCCTAAATACCTCCCAAATTTACCTTCCAACCCCACCTCCCTGCCACTAGCCTGGCCCATGACTGTCACAGCCACTTGTCCCACAGGCTGGAGCAGTGGCCTCCCAGCGGCTTCCCATCTCCAGGCTTGTCCCTCTTTGGGAATCTTTAACACTGTAGCCAGGATGATAGATGTAACATGCAAATCAGACCGTGGGCCTCTCTTGCTAACACTCTTAGATGGCTTCCTGTTGTTCTTAGGATGGTATCCAAAATTCTCCATATGGCCTGGAAAGCCCAGGGTGACCCAGCTCCTTTCTGTCTTTATAGCACCATCTCCCACCAGGCTCCCCAATCCGTCACCATACTTCATCCTCCGTGGCCTTCTTTTGGCTTCCTGCATGTGTAAAACATCTTCACTCAGGGACCTCAGGCCTGACATTTATACCCCTGCCTGAAATTTTTCTCCTCCTTCCCTCACTGTGCACGCGCTCCCTTCCCACCAGTTCCCCCCACCCTCTACCTCCGTCATCCTTTAGGCGTCAGGGAGGGATCGTTGCCCCGTTGGATGCTCTCAGAGCACTCGGCATTGCGTTCCAGGGTGCTTGTTAATGCATCATTCCCATAGCTGTGTACTTACGGTAAGCTCCACTAGGGCAGTGGGCAGCGCCGTGCGGCCAGCACTGAACCGCCAGCACACGGCTCAGCACGTGGCACAGAAAAGGCTCCTGGTGAACACTGCCTGAGAATAAGTGAGAAGGGAAACAGCTGGTGACGGGGGCTGTTGCGCTGGCGTATGAAGCTCCAGGAAAAGCCAGTAGTCCCTGAGACTTTCCCGGGGCCAGGCAGGATGGGAGTGGAATGAATCACAGAGGGCAGGGGTTTGAGGGCCAGACTACCTGGGGGCTACTGGAGGAAGAGTAGGTGCTCTCTGAGCACACATGAGGGCAGGGACATTCCAGCTAGCAGGAGGAGAGGGAGGCGGTGACCAAACACGGAGGGCCCTTTACGCCGTGGCAGATGCTTTGCTCTTGGCCTATAGGTGAGGAGAGGAGGGGGTCGAGAGAGGTTTCAGATCTGCAGATGACGTAATTGATCGTCATAAGTAAATTTGTGCTGCGGAGACACCTCGGTGAGAGCATTATAAAATACGCGAAAGGTAAAAATAGGATGGGTAAAGAATTCTGATGTTAGCCCAGGTAAGACATGAAGCAAGAACAAATATCATTATAGAAAACAAGGGGCCTAAGCATGTGACCTGAATTCAACCAATCAACTCCCCTTTCTCCAGACTTTGAATTGAGAATTAGTTACTCAGGGAAGTAGGGGCAGTTGAGACTCCGTGCGTGCATGCATGCATGCATTCATTCATTTGACAGATATGTGTTGAATGCTTACCGTATGCCAGGTACTTTTCAAGGTACTGGACAGACAGCAGAAAACAAGGCAGACAAAAATCACTGCCCCATAGAGCTCATATCTATAGGGAGAAGAAAATAGACAAGTACATGAGTGATCTACGTGGTATAGCATATGGCTTACAACAGATATGCAAAAACTAAAAGCAAGCGTAATGGATTAGAATATGCTGGAGGAGGGGCAGATGTGAAGGGTAAAATTTTAAATAGTATGATTTTTGAAGGCCTTTGAAAGGGTGATATTTGAGCTAACACTTAAAGCAGATGGAGAACAAGCCGCATGGCTTTCTGCAGGAAGGATGTTTAATGCAGAGGAAAATTAGGTGGTGGTTACAGTCGCATCATCCAAGAACGCCAGCAGCTTCGGTGCCAGGACCCGTCCTTGCTCAGGGGCAGCAAGCCCCAGCTGTGGCTCACGGTATCCAGGGCACTCAGCAGTAGTGGTCTCACCAAAGAGTTCTGTGAGACAGTGTTGCCTGTGATTCTCGCTACTGCTTGGCCTCCTTCATCCCTTCCTGCTTTATGAACTTGGTCCTGCAGGCTTTCTCGCTCTTCTCTGAGCACTAAAATCCTTTTACTAAATTCCTATTCTTATGTGAGGCAGGAGTGGCTAGCGAAGGACCCCAGCTGCCGTAAACCTGAGCTCCTGGTCCCCAGGGAACCAAGGCCCCTGATATTAGGAGGAAACTTCTGTCCACTTCCCTCACCCATAGCTCTTCTTCAGGGTGACATTAGAGATGTTTCACTCATGTGTCATGCTCCCAGCTGCCTTCCCCAGAAGAATGAAATTGCACGTGCATTTCTAAGAACAGGTGGATAGAATCACAGTCTTGAGATAAAAATGGGAGAACAAAGGGCTGCCTTTGGAAAGGACGCTTTCGTGTCAGAAAAAGGAAGGACAAAAGAGACCCAGTTAAGACACCTGGGTAAAGTGCCCTAGCTCCGAGTTGAAATAATGGAACAAGAATCAAACCACTATGCAAAAAAAGAGGAAATGCCAGGGGTGAGGTATCTGTATCCATTAAGGAATGTGTGTTTTTTTGGTTCTGAGTTGCATTATTATTATCTATTTTTTTACAATTTAATGGCACTGAACTAGGCATGCATCTTCCTCCCAGTTGTACATAAATGTAGTGTTGCTTCCCTCCACTTCTGGAAATATGTTATTAAATTATGGTACACCCTCTAATAGATGGCATTAGAGAATCAACCAAACAGGAACAGATGGTGTCTTAGACCAGGGAGGCTGTCTGTGACGTAGAGTTAGCATACATACAGCTTAGCTCCAGAACTTAGTGAAGGGTTAATGGAAATGGCAGTAATGAATATGCAACAAGCTCATTCTTGAACATTTGGACTCGCTAGGGACACGGGACTGACTGGCTTTGTTTCTGGAGCTCTCTCTGCTTTTGGAAAGGCCACTAACAGGACAGTGCAGGAGACAGTGCTCCAGAAACAGCTGCTTACCGGGTAGACGCAAAGTGACTTAGAACTCTCTTCCTCTGCGCTGGAGAACGGATCTATGTCTGTCTAAAGACATACAAAGAAACTCACTGGAGGAGGAAACACATGGTAGAAGCTGTATGAGGAGCAAACCTGCCATGCTGGTGTGCTCTGGGTAGAGCAGAGAATTGAAAGTCTCCCCGCCACAGTGGGTCACAAGGCCCCTAATGGCATGGAGCATATTCTAGAAAGCAGAGACCTGGGCCTCACTCTGGCAGTAGTTCAGCCTGAGCCAGACTTCACTTCCTTCCTCTGATACCTCTCACTCAACATCCCCCATTTCTGCCAGGCTTATTTGTTCTGCTTAGAAAGGTCATAGTCGGAAAATCCAGCAGCTACAAATGGAACTGCAGATCCACCATCTGGGCAGCTACAGACCGGCCATGACACTTTCAATTTCTCATTTGTAAAATGTGCTCATTGCCACTCATTCTGCCAGACTTAAAGTGGTATGATTTTTGACTAAAGTCACTGATGGTCTCTTATCTGAACTGGAAGGAATGGAGAGGCTCCTTACTGAGGCTGAAGCTGGCTATTATCTTCTTTCTCCAAGGAGAGGGTGGGATTACTGGGGTCCCTTTACTGTCTGTATTTGTTTGCTGCATAATAGGTCTTAGAGGCACACAATTCCTGGCATTTATTTAGCTTATGTCTGGGGTCAGTGAGTGTTGGCTGATTCTGCGTGGGCCAGGCTGTGACGGCTCAAGTAAAGTGACCCTGTGTCACATGTGTCTCATCCTCAACCTGGACCGGAAAGTTCACTTGTAGAGCAAGCTCTTCTTGTAGAGCAAGCCCAATTGTGCAGGTAGTTTCCAAGCCTTCAGTCACATGCCACCCACCCTCTAACATTCTCTTGGCCAGAGCAAGCTGTTTGGGCAACCCCACAGTCAAGGTGCAGAAGAGCCCCCTCCAAACACAGAGGAGGGGAGTGAACGGGGATACCCATTGCCTCATTCCTAAGCACTGACTGGCCCCAACAGATGATCCCTGGGAAGTCACCGGGTTCTGACTTCACCTGGTTCTGATCTACTGGACTGCCCTGACCCTGGTTTATGGTTTCAATTCTTATAACTAAAACAAGTATTTATTAAGTATCCATGATAGGTAGAGAAGGTGAAGCTTACATTGTCTAAGCCCTTAGTATGTGTCAGACCCTGTGTGGTGGACCAGAGGTTTATTACTACATTCCGTTGCCTGTGTTCAGCTACTCCTACAGAGTAGTCATCCTGTTTTAGTGAAGAAGGTGATAGTCAAAGTGGGTCGGTGCCTTCCAGGCTCTTCTTGAGGTATGTTGAGAGGGTACAAGTTGAATAAGCAGACTAGCCCATCACCCTCACAGACATTACTGCTGTCTGGATTGCTAATTGTCCAGTTGAAGTAAAATTCCTAATTTCATATATTCTTAGCCATCCAAACCTTGGCTGTCAGAACTTCCCCTAATCCATCGTCCACCATAGTGCTGAGATGATTCTTCAGAGGACTGACAAACAGCTCATAAATAGCAGCCTGCTCATCATACTGACTGAGTTGTCATATTTACTCCTTATCCAACTGGAGGGAACTAAGAGACTTCATAGTGAGGATGAAGAGTGCTGATACCTTCTGTTCCTAGCTGTTGTTCACTTTCTCTACCTAAGAAGCCAACGTGAGACAGTGGGATTCATGGCATGTCTTTGCTGCCTCTGTTAGTTTGCTGCATGACAGAGAACCACAAAGTCTCAGAGGCTCACGACAATGAGCATTGACACTTATGTGTCTGGAATAGATGTTGGAACCAGACCCACCTAACTGTGAATATGGCTTGGCCTCCATTTTCCCATCAAAGAAGTGAAACTAACAGTACCTATCCTCATCACTGGTGTGAAGATTTGCTGGATACACTACACAGAGGTACCTAATACGGAGCCTGGCACGCAAAATATTTACGGGTTATCCTCTCACTCTATATCCCATGGTGTTTGATCACCAGCAGTTGCAACTTTAGCCACTCACAAATCCTGGCATCAGACTTGCCAGGACCAAAGAAATAATGCAACAACCTAACTCATGGTGCTTTGTGGAGCCTTCATTTGGGTAAAAAATATGTATGTGACACCCATATAATGAATGCTTGATTTGCGTGTGTGGGTTAGAAAGGTGGGAGTGCATTGGGGGAAATGGAACAGAGCTAATAAGTTCCCGTCTGTGATTTGACCTGCTCTCCGCCTGACTAGCTGCATATTCATGTCAATTTTCTCCCAGTTACCTAGGGCAAGAAATGAAGAGGAAAGATCTTTAATCATTTTTTTATTCTAATTGAAACATTTTCCTTGCAAGTGGAGAGAGAACAGGTGCCTAACGAGCCCACATGATGATTCACAAGGTAGTAGATATCGCCACAGATATAATTAAACTGGAAGATCAATGAAAATTTCCTTTTTGGACTACTGCCAGCTCTGCACAGACTGGGATCCAGCTAGCTGTATTTATGCACAGTGATATCCAGAAGTGTGTACTCACACAGGTGTGCCCTGCAATCTCGTATCATGATAAATTAAACAGCCACAGACTCACACATTGAGGATGACTTATTTAAAAAAATACTGCTATTTCTATGTACAGTTAATGATCCTGGACCACAAACATCATCTGTCAGAAAGGCAGACAATTGCTGCGTCCTATCTCGTCTCACTTTCCCTTTCCCTCTATTATGTTTTTCATTTTTGGCTGATAAAAAACAACCACATAAATAAGCACTGGCCCACAGGATCAAGACCTGAAAGAAAGGCAGGAAGGGGGAGAAATGGAGGGGTTGGGGAAGGGAGTCACCAGGGGAATGAAGCATTGTGAGCATGTGGCCTCTTCTTTGGAGCTCCTGAAAATGGTACTGCATTTATCCCAGGATGTCTGACCTCTCTGGGTCTCTGGTCCTCAAGCTCAGTCTGTAGATAAAGCCCATGCCCATCTTGCATCTGGGGGTCTTCTGCTGAAGGGAGCGAGGGAAGAACTTAGGGGTGAGGGTTGGTGTTTGAGATCGGCACCGATGCAGATTTTGCAGACCAATAGAACTTTCACAGCCTTGTATTTGTTGAAATATTCTTTCAGAAATGAAAAAACAAATCAATCCAGTAATTCTTTTTGGTTGTTTTGTAAAAAGATTACAATTGAAAAAGAATCATTCCTTGAGTTAGATACTGTCTTAGTCAGCTTGGGCTGCTGTAACAAAATGCCGTCAGTGGGTGGTTTAAACAACGGATATTTATTTCACACCATCTGGAGGCTGGGAAGTCTGAGATCAAGGTGCTGGCAGATTTGTTGTCTCGTGAGATCCCTCTTCCAGTCTTGCAGATGGCTGTCTTTTTGTGCTATCTTTGCATGACAGAGAGAGGAGCTCTGGTGTCTCTTCCTCTTCTTAGAAGGGCACTAATCCCATCATGAGTGGGGGGCACCCTCATGACCCATGAGCTCTTCTAAACCTGATCACCTCCCCAAGGCCCCACCTCCAAATACCATCACATTGTAGGTTAAGGCATCACCATATGAATTTTGAGGACACAAAAACACTCAGTCCATAGCAGATACCAAACGCTTTTGTGACGAGTTCCACAAAATAGAGATAAGTCTGATGCCTAAAGCTCATAGAAAGATTGGTGCTTTGTGCATATGTCAGAGAAGACAGTGGAAACCATAGTCCAAATACTGTCCACTCATATCTTGCAAAAGAAAAGAAAGGTTGTAGCAGAATTACCAAAGAATACAAATTCTTGTGTTCAAAAGATCCTTGAAGATAAATGTAGACCAACATACCTGTTCTCATGAGGATAGACCAATTGCTGCCACAATTTCAAAATCGCAGTGGCATAACAGAAAAAGGATTTGTTCTCATTCACACAAAGTCTGATCTGGAGGCTCCCTGTTGGCAAATCTCCTTCATGCAGGGAACTTAGGCATCTAGGCTTCTTCTACTATGAGGCTCTCCACTATTTCAGAGATTTTTAGAGTCCTTTGGAAAAGATGGAAGATCACACGTGGGATTCCATTTTATGTCCAGTGTTGGAAGTGGCCCACGTTCCATGGGCCAGAGCTCAGTCCCACAATGTCCTCTAGATGCAAGGGGGCTGGGGCTTTGGCGTTCCTGTGTGTGTGCAGGAAGAACCCAGAGGATTATCTCTGCCCTACCGTCCATATTCCAGAGGAGGAAAGTGAGGCTCTGTGAGCAGATCTGATTTGTTCAGAATGAATCAATGGCAGAGCCAGGACTGGGACTCATGTCTTGTCACTCCACCTTCTTTATTTCCTGTTGTCTCCTGGGCTCTTTGAAGAAGTACAACAGGACTTAAGGTTTCTGAAGGACAATCCATAATCACAAGGAAGAACTTTTTTCTTAGCATCCAATGTCAGTCTTCTTTTTTTTATGTTATATTAGTCACCATACAGTACTTCATTAGTTTTTGATATAGTCTTTAGTACACTTACCAGGGGATACACCTGAATTTAAAAATTTAAAAATTTATTTTTTAAAGAGAGAATTTAAAAATTAATTGTTTGCATCATCAAGATTTTTTTCAAAGGTTTTTTAGATGGTTCTTTGACTTCTGTAAAAGATCCCACATTCCCCAAGGATGGGGGGGCAACATGATACTTCTCTTTGATCCTTCATAATACCTAATAATATAAGGCATGTGGTCATTGCTTAATACATGTTTATTGCCGGGCATGGTAATAACTGAGTCTGAAAAAGACACCTGTGTAAAAATAGTGAGAGAAAGAGGAGGAACTTTCTGATAAAAGGGCAGGCAGTGATTCCACGGAGTCATCAAATACTGGTGAGGATCTAGTTCATGTCAAGCATAGTCCTGAGAGCTTGGATATGGTGCAGAAGGAAATTGTGGTTGCTCACCCTCAGCTGATACCTATAGTCTGAACTCATGGTTCTCTATTGGCTGATTCTATATAACACATGGGCATGTTTCCTCGTCCTCTTTACCTCCTTTTTGTTATCTGTAAAAAAGGGATAGCAGCAGTAATCTCCTCTCTCTCTAGGCTGTTAGGCAAATGATCACAGAGCAAGTGGAATTTGAAAATGATAGGAAATAAAAGACCCAGTGATAAAGTTTCAAGGGAGGCAGGTTAATGGGGCATGCATGCAGAGGGCAGCCTGCCTTGGCCTCCACAGGCCATTATTAGTCCTTTCTTCAGAAGGGCTTAGCTTTGGGTTGCTGCTTCTGGAAAGAAGGTGGCAGTATCGGAAAATGCAGGGCAGCACCAAAGAAAGAGTTTAAGACAGACATATTCATATGAGATGAGTTCATAAAGATTTCTGTCATGACAATAAATCACTGACAGAATTTACGACAATGAGATCATTATGAAGGATTCTGAAAAATGCAGTTAACCGGCCACTGTGACCTCATCATTCCCAAACCCCACAGCTCTCAAATGTATACACATTTACATACACAAATATATACAAATGTATACACCTTTCAGGCACAACTAATTCTTTTCTTTGTAAAGAGACATTTTTTATTTATTTCCGTGTGCAAAGCCTCAAGATTCTTTAGCTTGCCATTCGAAGACTGAAGAATACTCAGATGACTAATCGTGAATAAATAAGTCCCAGACTACCCAGAAGGGATCATTAACTTGACTCCTAATTTTGATTCCTTTTGAAGACTTAATGTCAAAAACTTACCTCGCTAAGGATTTTAACTAGTTCCCACTGTAAACACCAGTCTGGTCTGATACCTCTGCTTGTCCTGGCCTCTGGCTTTGTGCTTTCAGTGTATTTTCTATCCTCCTTAGACCACACGCTCCTTACAAGCAGGGGCAGTGTCCCGCTGAGCTCTGCATTGCACATGCCTTCCGCAGAGACTGCCTCGTAGTGCATGCTCAGTAAGCGTTTGAGAGCGAGTGATTGTGTTTTCAGTGCAACGGGAGAGCAGTGTTTTGTCATAGGAATTTTTTGGGTCCAGCACCTTTTGAAGATGGAAGGGTCAGGCTCCTGATGAGGGGTCAGCAAACTTTTCCTGTGAAGGGCAAACAGTGCTTGCCCTAGAGCTCATGGTCCATACCGTCTCCGTGGGAACTACCCTTGTAGCACAAAGCTGCTACGGACAATACAGACCTGAATGGGAATGGCTGTATTCCAGGTTACTTCCGTTAAAGACACTGAGGTTTCAACTTCCTGTAATTTTCACCTATCAAACAGTATTCTTCGTCTTTTGATTTTTGGCAACCCTTTCAAAATGTAAATACCATTCTTGGCTCACGAGACCTAGAAAATCAGGTGGCCGGGCAATTGGCCCATAGGCCGCAGTCTGAAGATTGCCGCACTAGATCATGGGACTGCTGATGCCGCTTTTGGTGGTGGGACTTACTAATGAGATGAAGCTGCTTTCTGGAACCTTCCATCCCATTTCCTTAGGCAAGTCACAAGTGCTCTAGGTGGTCCAATTCCTAAGAGGGGAATTACTGTTTTATCTGACTGCTGGCTTCAAGGACACTCTGGAATGAATTGAGGTTATGGAATTCTTGGGCGAGATATACCATCTTAAGACTAGAGAGTTAATGATTAAAATATTAAAATGAGGAATAAAATATAAATCATGAATCATCTTAGATACTTCTAGGAATCAATAACCCATATCATCATTCTCATTTATCCCTGTGACATTCATTCATTTCACAAAGCCAGAGTTCCTGATAATATAGAAATATATGCCAGACTACATGTATGGGTCAAGCTGAATATGCCTCCAAAATGCTGGTGCTGTTGTGAGACCTGCACAAAAAATAAATACATCTGCTTGTAATTTTTGAAAATCATGTTTAGATTTTTAATATATTATTGATATTTACTGTAAAATACACCAGTGTGATGATTATTTGCTACACAAAAAATATACATTCAAAAATATGGTCAGTAGCTTGATGTAAGTAAATATAAGTAACAGGGCTATTTTAAAAATCAGTTAGAGGGCGCCTGGGTGTCTCAGTCGCTGAGCGTCTGCCTTCGGCTCAGGTCATGATCCCAGGGTCTTGGGATCGAGTTCCGAATTGGGCCCCCTGCTGGGCGGGAAGCCTGCTTCTCCCTCTCTCACTCCTCCTGCTTGTGTTCCCTTTCTCACTGTGTCTCTCTCTGTCAAATAAATAAAATCTTTAAAAATAAAATCAGTTAGAACCTAGCGCTTTACTCTAAGAAATTTGCTCCTTTGTTTTCCATACACCTGTTGGTCGAATAGAAGAGAAAACCAAACTCTGCCTTTTAGCTGCTGCTATTTCAGAGAGAATGACTCTGTAAAAAAGTTGATTTACAAATAAAATTCATACTAGTTCTTATGCAAACTTACTTCCCCCCAAATTCTAGTGACTTAAAGCCTACACTCTGGGCTCAGACAATCCTGGATTCAAATCCTGACTTTATCACCTATTAACTGTGTGACCTTGAGCAAATTACTTAACCTCTTTGAGCTTCAATTTCTTCATCTAAAACATAGAAACATTAATAATGACAGGGGGTACAACTGAGATAATGCACATAAAGTACCTGTTCTGGTTGCTGCTCATTGATAGTAAACATTCACTAAAAAGCAGGTATCACTGTTAATAAATTTTGTCATTAGAAAAAATAAAGTCCTTTGTGCAGTGAGTTAGCAAACTTTGCGGAGGCGTAATATAATTTCAAATACCAGACGGTGTTGACATTCTGAGAGACACTTTACGTTGCCCGGGTTCGGGAGATGGCAGTGATACACACTTCTCTGTGTTGGGTCCGCTTAAACACCGGAACCATCATGCCTTGGTTTTCTTGTTGGCTGTTTTCTTGTTGCACTGGGGGCTCTGGGGATGTTCCCTAGAATTTCCACTGCATCTGTGCAACTTCTCTTACCTAATATTTTGGAATTCCATCTTAATTATATTTTTCTCATTCGTATTCCCCTCTAATTTCCCTCTGCTTGTTTTACTGATTTGTTATAATTTGTCAGAATCTTACTTATTCAAAGCCTCTGATTTCACATTCTTTTTAATCAAGCTGTTGCTCATCTACCTAACTTAAGTCGGTGTGCTGAGTCAACCAGCGTGTGGACAGTTTCAAATCCTCATCCCGTAGACCGTGTTAAGAGACACGAGCCCAGGATACGTAAAGGTCGTGTCAGGGAGATACAAGTATTCATTTATAGCCTAGTGTGCACTCAGGGCCATGGGATATGATAGAAAAGGTGTAGATTAGGAATCAAAGTATCTGGATTTGGGGGTCTTCTCAGCCAGCACAGGCTATGGGCAACTCAGCAAGTCATTCGATCTCTCTAATTTCAGTGTATTTGTCAATAAAATAGTTTAAAATAAATAACAATGGATATGATAATCATTTTGTAAGCTGTAAATCACCGTGCATACCACTACAGGGTTATTATTGTGACTGTCATTAGTCACCCCATGCTTCCATGTGTCCACAGGATACCATTTAGGGAACAAATAATTTGTGGTGGTAAGAGTCAAGTCCCACCTCTTACACTATTAAGGTGTATAACTCGGGGCAAATAACTTATTTTGCTACCAATTTCTGTGTTTGTAGAATGTAGTAGATACTCATCAATGTCTCTTCCGGTATAAAATGTGGGGGCCTCACAAGTACCAGGAAGAAAGCACGGATAGGCAGGCTGGCTGAAGTCTTACCAGGCAGGAGTAGTGAATATGCAATCCTGCAGTCACTGGGCCCACTGTCACCTTAGAAGTCTGGAGATAGCACGGGGATAGAGGCTCCAGAGGAGATTCATTGGATAGCAGAACACACAACGGGCTCAAAGGAATGTCACTTCACACAGAGCCCACCTAGTTCCAAAACTGACAACACTTTGAGCTGCACGCAGAGCAACTGAAGGAAGAAGAAAGACCGTGTTAACCATCACCTTGTCTAAAGTGATGAGGACAGGTCCACGTGTCTTCCCCATAAGGAACAAGGGAGAGAAGCAGAGAAGCTTCAAAAATTATAGCCTCCTGATTGAGCTTCATGCCTCTTGTCTCTTTTCTTTCTAGTTCATCCCCCACATTGCCACCAGAGGGACCCTAAACTCAAATATGGTCCTACCCCTGTCCAGATTAAAATCTCTGATTTCTTCCATGAGAGATGCTCAGTGTCACTCATCATCAGGAAAATATAAATCAAAACCACAGTGACGGATCACCTCACATCTGTTAGGATGGCTGTTATTCAAAAAAGAAAAGACAAGTGTTGGTAGGAATGTGGGAGTGCAAAACGGTGCATCCACTATGGAAAACAGTATGGAGCTTCTCATTTCTAGAGTGAAATCTAAACTTCCTTGCTTACAGGGTCCTTTACTATGTGTAGGATCTATCCTTATATCTCAGCCTCATGTGCAGCATCTCTTCCCCAAGACCAAACCACCCTGAACTTGTTTTTTTTTTTTCTTTTTAGCTCAGTGCCTTTGCACATGCTGTTCCTCTGTCAGAACTATCTTTCCATGGTTCTTTACTTGGAGAATTCTTTCCTTTCCTTTTGGACCCAGATCAAATATTACCTTCTTTACCATGTATTATATTACCTACCATAAAGTTTTTGCTTTTTTTTTTTTTTTTTAAGAAGGTGTTTACATGTCTGCTTTTCTACTAGCATAGGAACTTCTAGGGAGAAGCCCATGTTTTATTTTATTGTGCTAATAGGTGCTTCATTTTTTTTTTGTAGAGTTTACTAGTGATTAACTGAATGATCCAAAGGATGGAGACATCTGGAGGGGACAAATAAAAGAAGGGCTCTTTAAAACATAGCAGACAAGACTTAAGAAGGGACAGATTTGGATTCTATAAAATCCTAAACAAGGTAGATAAAGGACACTTTTTCAAATTAAATGTGTTTTTTTTTTCAAGATTTTATTTATTTATTTATTTGACAGAGAGAGACACAGCAAGGGAGGGAACACAAGCAGGGGGAGTGAGAGAGGGAGAAGCAGGCTTCCCACTGAGCAGGGAGCCTGATGTGGGGCTCGATCCCAAGACCCTGGGACCATGACCTGAGCTGAAGGCCGATGCTTAACTACTGAGCCACTCAGGCGCCCCTCCAAATAATGTTTGACTCAATAAATATTTAGTAAATGTCCAGGGCTAAGGATACTAGAGCAAATAAGGCTGACTTAGCATGTTTCATTAACTAAAATACCAGTATTCCTAGACCTAGTGGTCAGTGGGGAAAATAGCATTGTAAGAGGTGGAATACCAGGGGACAAATCACCCAAAGTCTTGCAAGTTAGGGTGAGAACTTCATTTTTATTTTAAGTGCAGTGGGAAGCCTTTGCTTTAAAATTTGTAAGCAGGGGAATGAAACAATCTGATGGGCATTTTGGAGAGATCATACTGGTTCTTCTATGGAGAATGGACAGTTAAGTAGGGATACTAGTTAGTGCATCAGACCATGTGGGAAATGACATTGGCCTAGTGACCAGAATCACCTGGAGAGCTGTTAAAACACAGATTTCTCAGCCTCACCCCTAGAGTTTCTGATTGTGTAGGTCTGATGGTGATGGAGGTAGAGGTTGGGTGGAGAATTTGCATTTCTAACAAGTTTGCAATGATGCTGCTATTTGGAGACCACACTCCGAGAACCACTGAACTCTCCTGTGGTAAGGACCTTGGGACAAAGTGGACGGACTTGAAATGTAGTCTGGACATAACATTAAAAAGACATGCTAATTTACCAATCCTAGGAAATATTAGGACAAAGCATATCCCTATGGAACTTGAATGAGATAAAATACTAGGAAATTCTAGGAAAAGGTATATTGGTAACATGAAACTCGAATGAGGTTAAAAGAAAAAAAAAATGCCCTTCGCACAGTAGACAGTACATGCATGGACATAATTTACCCACCTCTTCACACCGACAAATAAAAGCAAATGGTTTTCAAAGTGTTGGGAGAGTTTGTGTATTATAGGCCCAAAAGCAGCTCTTAAAAGTTTAGTGTCCTATGAATGGTTAAGATTGAATAAGAGAGGGTAGCTGTACTTTTTTATGGTCAGACCCTTGGAGTATCAGGTAAAACGGGGGAACAGGGTGAATGAGCCTTGGGTGGGATTCTTTCTAGGGTTCTCAGAACACTGGACACTTAGCCGCCCCCCTCCCCCCAGGACAGCTCTTCTGCTCTAGCACCAGGGAAATGTCTGTGTCTCTCCTAGAATGGACACCTCACCTTAACACCTGGAGCTTCAGAAGTCCAGATAAAAAACAAAAACTCTACATGTCATTGCCTCCCAGGACCTTGCCCAGGCTCTGTTGGGGTCCTGCTCAATCTATCTCCAGTTTCTGTCCTATTAGCTACTTTATTCCTGCCTTTTTGTGTAGCTCTGTTAGGAGCTGAATTGTGTCCCTCAAAAATTGATGTATTGAAGTCATAACCACACCCCCCCACCTCTGCAGTACCTCAGAGTGTGACCTTATTTGAAAATGAGGTCACTGCAGATGTAATTAGTTAAATTAAGATGAGGTCATCAGGGTGGGTCCTAATCTAATAAGACTGGAAGAGATTCTACCTCAGAGTTCTCAAAAGGAGCAAACCCCCCCAACATCTCGATTTCAGACTTCTAGCCTCCAGGATTGTGAGAAATAGATTTCTACAGGGTAAGCCAGTCAGTGTGGGGTACCTTCTTCCACCAGCGCTAGCAAACTAAAACAATCCCTTTGTGGTGATTTCTTCAGTGCCACTGTCCACTTAGCTCTTAACTCTGCCTTTTTTGTTTCTCTCATCTGCCCGTCTTCTGTGTTCTGGAGCCAGTGGGCCAGCACTGACCCTTCCATAGGGTAGAGAGACCAGGCCTCCTCTGACACTAGCCAGGGCACAATGTCCCAGATCCCCTCCTTTCTGGATGTAGGATTCTTACGCTATCCCCCACTGCGCAACTTTCCCCTTAAGAGTTTGTTCTAGTTTGTTCTATGCTTTGTTGTTCATCTTTGTGTCCTACCAATGATCACAGTGCCTCAAATGTGGCCAGTGTGTTTGTTGAATGAATAACAAAATTTACGAGGTCATCATTCTTTTTTAAAAATTTTTTTATTGTTATGTTAATCACCATACATTACATCATTAGTTTTAGATTTAGTGTTCCATGATTCATTGTTTGTGCATAACACCCAGTGCTCCATGCAGAACATGCCCTCTTTAATACCCATCACCAGGCTAACCCATCCTCCCATGCCCCTCCCCTCTAGAACCCTCAGTTTGTTTTTCAGAGTCCATCGTCACTCATGGTTCATCTCCCCCTCCGATTTCCCCCCTTCATTCTTCCCCTCCTGCTATCTTCTTCTTCTTCTTCTTTTTTTTTTCTTAACATATATTGCATTATTTGTTTCAGAGGTACAGATCTGAGATTCAACAGTCTTGCACAATTCACAGCACTTACCAGAGCACATACCCTCCCCAGTGTCTATCACCCAGTCACCCCATCCCTTCCACCCCACCCCCCACTCCAGCAACCCTCAGTTTGTTTCCTAAAATTAAGAATTCCTCATATCAGTGAGGTCATATGATACATGTCTTTCTCTTTTTGACTAATTTCGCTCAGCATAATACCCTCCAGTTCCATCCACGTCGTTGCAAATGGCAAGATCTCATTCCTTTTGATGGCTGCATAATATTCCATTGTATATATATGCCACATCTTCTTTATCCATTCATCTGTTGATGGACATCTTGGCTCTTTCCACAGTTTGGCTATTGTGGACATTGCTGCTATAAACATCAGGGTGCAGGTACCCCTTCGGATCCCTACATTTGTATCTTTGGGGTAAATACCCAGTAGTGCAATTGCTGGATCATATGGTAGCTCTATTTTCAACTTTTTGAGGAACCTCCATACTGTTTTCCAGAGTGGTTGCACCAGCTTGCATTTCCACCAACAGTGTAGGAGGGTTCCCCTTTCTTTGCATCCCCGCCAACATCTGTCATTTCGTGACTTGTTAATTTTAGCCATTCTGACTGGTGTGAGGTGGTATCTCATTGAGGCTTTGATTTGGATTTCCCTGATGCCAAGCGACATTGAGCACTTTTTCATGTGTCTGTTGGCCATTTGGATGTCTTCTTTGGAAAAATGTCTGTTCATGTCTTCTGCCCATTTCTTGATTGGATTCTTTGTTCTTTGGGTGTTGAGTTTGATAAGTTCTTTATACATTTTGGATACTAGCCCTTTCTCTGATATGTCATTTGCAAATATCTTCTCCCATTCTGTCGGTTGTCTTTTGGTTTTGTTGACTATTTCTTTTGCTGTGCAAAAGATTTCTATCTTGATGAAGTCCCAATAGTTCATTTTTGCCCTTGCTTCCCTTGCCTTTGGCGATGTTTCTAGGAAGAAGTTGCTGCGGCTGAGGTTGAAGAGGTTGCTGCCTGTGTTCTCCTTTAGGATTTTGATGGACTCCTGTCTCACATTGAGGTCTTTCAACCATTTGGAGTCTATTTTTGTGTGTGGTGTAAGGAAATGGTCCAGTTTCATTCTTCTGCATGTGGCTGTCCAATTTTCCCAACACCATTTGTTGAAGAGACTGTCTTTTTTCCATTGGACATTCTTTCCTGCTTTGTC